>NW_028152073.1:0-209067 GCF_964638095.1 Poromitra crassiceps
GTTCCAGCTGACACCAGCACTGTTCCAGCTGACGAGCCTTCCTGTCCCACTGAGACAGCTGAGGAGGCGTTGACCGCTGACCCAATCACTGAGGTCAAGAAAAAAAGTAAGATTCAAGGCCAAATGTGATCTGTTCAGGTTTCTGCTTCAAATTATATGTCCTAATGTTGAGAAGGGTGCTCGAGTCGTTTGACTAAATGTCAAATTGCTTTTCTTGCAGGGTTCAGACCTTTTAAGAAGTGGAGGCGAGTTGTCTCCAGGGTGAAGGCCCTGCTGTGTTGCCTTCCCCAGGATGATGTCTGAGCTGAGGCTGCACCTCCTCAGCTCCAGGTGCACACTGCACCTCCTCAGCTCCAGGTGCCGCCCGCACCTCCTCAGCTCCAGGTGCACACTGCACCTCCTCAGCTCCAGGTGCCGCCCGCACCTCCTCAGCTCCAGGTGCTCCCTGCACCTCCTCCGCCCCAGGTGCTCCCTGCACCACCTCCTCCGCTGCAGGTGGTGCCCGCACCTCCTCAGCTCCAGGTGCTGCCTGCACCTCCTCAGCTCCAGGTGCTCCCTGCACCTCCTCAGCTGCAGGTGCACCCTGCACCTCCTCCACCCCAGGTGCTCCCTGCACCACCTCCTCCGCTGCAGGTGCCCCTCGCACTGCCAGTCCTGGTGGCCCCCGCAGCTCCAGTCCCGGTGCACCTGCACCTCCAGTCCCGGTGCCCCCTGCACCTCCATCTACCTAACCAGCTCAGTCCTCCTCTGACAACCTCACCTAACCAGCAACACCTGGGGCTCTGATTGGGCCTCTGCCAGCCGCACCTGGGCTCAATAAAGGACCGGTGATTAGGTGAAGCTCATGTACCCTGGACTGTTTCTTTATTCAAACGTGTGTGAAGAAGTCTCTCACAGGTCTATGTTTTCTGTGTTTCTTTATTCAAACGTGTGTGAAGAAGTCTCTCACAGGTCTATGTTTTCTGTGTTTCTTTATTCAAACGTGTGTGAAGAAGTCTCTCACAGGTCTATATTTTCTGTGTTTCTTTAGACACCAGCAGAGTACACCTCCCTGACTGGCATCAAGTCCACAGAGAGGCGTACTACCATCGTCCATGGCCTGCGTGATGTAAGTGCTCCCTGTTTTCTTAACACCATTTTCTTAACAAAAGTCTGTGTCCAGTCGTCCAGTATTTCTGTAGGCTATGTGAGCCGCATATCAAGACCAGCATCGATTTGGTTTTCATAGTTTAAATTAATGTGTAAGTGCAAAATGGAAGGACAGACTGACAGACAGACTGACGGACTGAGAAACTCACAGACAGATAGACAGACTGACAGATAGACTAAACCTTCGATCCATTTGACACTTGACAAGTCTTGTATTGTAATTGCTATGACTACCAGTTAGACAGACAGACAGACAGACATGAATACTGTATATCTAGTGTTCATTTGCTGCTTTTCAAATGAGCTGTGAGGTGAATGTGACTGAACTGTCATTGACTGTGTTTGTAAATGCAGCTCTACCCAAAGGCAGCGGAAGCCGGGGAGGAGGAAGCCATGGCGTTCCTCACCTTAATGGAGCAGATGATGGCTGTGGACGCCAAGCTGAGAGCCACGCCCAGCGACGCTCTGCAGTCCATCTTCATCACCATGGAGGACGCCACCAGCTCTTGGTAAGTGTGTGTGTGTCAGTGTGTGTGTTGTGTGAACACTGTTAACAGACAGTGGTTAGACAGGTGTTTGAGAGATGAAGTGAAGGATGATCAATTGATGGATTGATTGATGTATTGATTGATTGTCATACTTCTTGCAGGGAACATGACAGCGCTGATGACACTGTCCTGGCTGACACCAGCACTGTTCCAGCTGACACCAGCACTGTTCCAGCTGACGAGCCTTCCTGTCCCACTGAGACAGCTGAGGAGGCGTTGACCGCTGACCCAATCACTGAGGTCAAGAAAAAAAGTAAGATTCAAGGCCAAATGTGATCTGTTCAGGTTTCTGCTTCAAATTATATGTCCTAATGTTGAGAAGGGTGCTCGAGTCGTTTGACTAAATGTCAAATTGCTTTTCTTGCAGGGTTCAGACCTTTTAAGAAGTGGAGGCGAGTTGTCTCCAGGGTGAAGGCCCTGCTGTGTTGCCTTCCCCAGGATGATGTCTGAGCTGAGGCTGCACCTCCTCAGCTCCAGGTGCACACTGCACCTCCTCAGCTCCAGGTGCCGCCCGCACCTCCTCAGCTCCAGGTGCACACTGCACCTCCTCAGCTCCAGGTGCCGCCCGCACCTCCTCAGCTCCAGGTGCTCCCTGCACCTCCTCCGCCCCAGGTGCTCCCTGCACCACCTCCTCCGCTGCAGGTGGTGCCCGCACCTCCTCAGCTCCAGGTGCTGCCTGCACCTCCTCAGCTCCAGGTGCTCCCTGCACCTCCTCAGCTGCAGGTGCACCCTGCACCTCCTCCACCCCAGGTGCTCCCTGCACCACCTCCTCCGCTGCAGGTGCCCCTCGCACTGCCAGTCCTGGTGGCCCCCGCAGCTCCAGTCCCGGTGCACCTGCACCTCCAGTCCCGGTGCCCCCTGCACCTCCATCTACCTAACCAGCTCAGTCCTCCTCTGACAACCTCACCTAACCAGCAACACCTGGGGCTCTGATTGGGCCTCTGCCAGCCGCACCTGGGCTCAATAAAGGACCGGTGATTAGGTGAAGCTCATGTACCCTGGACTGTTTCTTTATTCAAACGTGTGTGAAGAAGTCTCTCACAGGTCTATGTTTTCTGTGTTTCTTTATTCAAACGTGTGTGAAGAAGTCTCTCACAGGTCTATGTTTTCTGTGTTTCTTTATTCAAACGTGTGTGAAGAAGTCTCTCACAGGTCTATATTTTCTGTGTTTCTTTAGACACCAGCAGAGTACACCTCCCTGACTGGCATCAAGTCCACAGAGAGGCGTACTACCATCGTCCATGGCCTGCGTGATGTAAGTGCTCCCTGTTTTCTTAACACCATTTTCTTAACAAAAGTCTGTGTCCAGTCGTCCAGTATTTCTGTAGGCTATGTGAGCCGCATATCAAGACCAGCATCGATTTGGTTTTCATAGTTTAAATTAATGTGTAAGTGCAAAATGGAAGGACAGACTGACAGACAGACTGACGGACTGAGAAACTCACAGACAGATAGACAGACTGACAGATAGACTAAACCTTCGATCCATTTGACACTTGACAAGTCTTGTATTGTAATTGCTATGACTACCAGTTAGACAGACAGACAGACAGACATGAATACTGTATATCTAGTGTTCATTTGCTGCTTTTCAAATGAGCTGTGAGGTGAATGTGACTGAACTGTCATTGACTGTGTTTGTAAATGCAGCTCTACCCAAAGGCAGCGGAAGCCGGGGAGGAGGAAGCCATGGCGTTCCTCACCTTAATGGAGCAGATGATGGCTGTGGACGCCAAGCTGAGAGCCACGCCCAGCGACGCTCTGCAGTCCATCTTCATCACCATGGAGGACGCCACCAGCTCTTGGTAAGTGTGTGTGTGTCAGTGTGTGTGTTGTGTGAACACTGTTAACAGACAGTGGTTAGACAGGTGTTTGAGAGATGAAGTGAAGGATGATCAATTGATGGATTGATTGATGTATTGATTGATTGTCATACTTCTTGCAGGGAACATGACAGCGCTGATGACACTGTCCTGGCTGACACCAGCACTGTTCCAGCTGACACCAGCACTGTTCCAGCTGACGAGCCTTCCTGTCCCACTGAGACAGCTGAGGAGGCGTTGACCGCTGACCCAATCACTGAGGTCAAGAAAAAAAGTAAGATTCAAGGCCAAATGTGATCTGTTCAGGTTTCTGCTTCAAATTATATGTCCTAATGTTGAGAAGGGTGCTCGAGTCGTTTGACTAAATGTCAAATTGCTTTTCTTGCAGGGTTCAGACCTTTTAAGAAGTGGAGGCGAGTTGTCTCCAGGGTGAAGGCCCTGCTGTGTTGCCTTCCCCAGGATGATGTCTGAGCTGAGGCTGCACCTCCTCAGCTCCAGGTGCACACTGCACCTCCTCAGCTCCAGGTGCCGCCCGCACCTCCTCAGCTCCAGGTGCACACTGCACCTCCTCAGCTCCAGGTGCCGCCCGCACCTCCTCAGCTCCAGGTGCTCCCTGCACCTCCTCCGCCCCAGGTGCTCCCTGCACCACCTCCTCCGCTGCAGGTGGTGCCCGCACCTCCTCAGCTCCAGGTGCTGCCTGCACCTCCTCAGCTCCAGGTGCTCCCTGCACCTCCTCAGCTGCAGGTGCACCCTGCACCTCCTCCACCCCAGGTGCTCCCTGCACCACCTCCTCCGCTGCAGGTGCCCCTCGCACTGCCAGTCCTGGTGGCCCCCGCAGCTCCAGTCCCGGTGCACCTGCACCTCCAGTCCCGGTGCCCCCTGCACCTCCATCTACCTAACCAGCTCAGTCCTCCTCTGACAACCTCACCTAACCAGCAACACCTGGGGCTCTGATTGGGCCTCTGCCAGCCGCACCTGGGCTCAATAAAGGACCGGTGATTAGGTGAAGCTCATGTACCCTGGACTGTTTCTTTATTCAAACGTGTGTGAAGAAGTCTCTCACAGGTCTATGTTTTCTGTGTTTCTTTATTCAAACGTGTGTGAAGAAGTCTCTCACAGGTCTATGTTTTCTGTGTTTCTTTATTCAAACGTGTGTGAAGAAGTCTCTCACAGGTCTATATTTTCTGTGTTTCTTTAGACACCAGCAGAGTACACCTCCCTGACTGGCATCAAGTCCACAGAGAGGCGTACTACCATCGTCCATGGCCTGCGTGATGTAAGTGCTCCCTGTTTTCTTAACACCATTTTCTTAACAAAAGTCTGTGTCCAGTCGTCCAGTATTTCTGTAGGCTATGTGAGCCGCATATCAAGACCAGCATCGATTTGGTTTTCATAGTTTAAATTAATGTGTAAGTGCAAAATGGAAGGACAGACTGACAGACAGACTGACGGACTGAGAAACTCACAGACAGATAGACAGACTGACAGATAGACTAAACCTTCGATCCATTTGACACTTGACAAGTCTTGTATTGTAATTGCTATGACTACCAGTTAGACAGACAGACAGACAGACATGAATACTGTATATCTAGTGTTCATTTGCTGCTTTTCAAATGAGCTGTGAGGTGAATGTGACTGAACTGTCATTGACTGTGTTTGTAAATGCAGCTCTACCCAAAGGCAGCGGAAGCCGGGGAGGAGGAAGCCATGGCGTTCCTCACCTTAATGGAGCAGATGATGGCTGTGGACGCCAAGCTGAGAGCCACGCCCAGCGACGCTCTGCAGTCCATCTTCATCACCATGGAGGACGCCACCAGCTCTTGGTAAGTGTGTGTGTGTCAGTGTGTGTGTTGTGTGAACACTGTTAACAGACAGTGGTTAGACAGGTGTTTGAGAGATGAAGTGAAGGATGATCAATTGATGGATTGATTGATGTATTGATTGATTGTCATACTTCTTGCAGGGAACATGACAGCGCTGATGACACTGTCCTGGCTGACACCAGCACTGTTCCAGCTGACACCAGCACTGTTCCAGCTGACGAGCCTTCCTGTCCCACTGAGACAGCTGAGGAGGCGTTGACCGCTGACCCAATCACTGAGGTCAAGAAAAAAAGTAAGATTCAAGGCCAAATGTGATCTGTTCAGGTTTCTGCTTCAAATTATATGTCCTAATGTTGAGAAGGGTGCTCGAGTCGTTTGACTAAATGTCAAATTGCTTTTCTTGCAGGGTTCAGACCTTTTAAGAAGTGGAGGCGAGTTGTCTCCAGGGTGAAGGCCCTGCTGTGTTGCCTTCCCCAGGATGATGTCTGAGCTGAGGCTGCACCTCCTCAGCTCCAGGTGCACACTGCACCTCCTCAGCTCCAGGTGCCGCCCGCACCTCCTCAGCTCCAGGTGCACACTGCACCTCCTCAGCTCCAGGTGCCGCCCGCACCTCCTCAGCTCCAGGTGCTCCCTGCACCTCCTCCGCCCCAGGTGCTCCCTGCACCACCTCCTCCGCTGCAGGTGGTGCCCGCACCTCCTCAGCTCCAGGTGCTGCCTGCACCTCCTCAGCTCCAGGTGCTCCCTGCACCTCCTCAGCTGCAGGTGCACCCTGCACCTCCTCCACCCCAGGTGCTCCCTGCACCACCTCCTCCGCTGCAGGTGCCCCTCGCACTGCCAGTCCTGGTGGCCCCCGCAGCTCCAGTCCCGGTGCACCTGCACCTCCAGTCCCGGTGCCCCCTGCACCTCCATCTACCTAACCAGCTCAGTCCTCCTCTGACAACCTCACCTAACCAGCAACACCTGGGGCTCTGATTGGGCCTCTGCCAGCCGCACCTGGGCTCAATAAAGGACCGGTGATTAGGTGAAGCTCATGTACCCTGGACTGTTTCTTTATTCAAACGTGTGTGAAGAAGTCTCTCACAGGTCTATGTTTTCTGTGTTTCTTTATTCAAACGTGTGTGAAGAAGTCTCTCACAGGTCTATGTTTTCTGTGTTTCTTTATTCAAACGTGTGTGAAGAAGTCTCTCACAGGTCTATATTTTCTGTGTTTCTTTAGACACCAGCAGAGTACACCTCCCTGACTGGCATCAAGTCCACAGAGAGGCGTACTACCATCGTCCATGGCCTGCGTGATGTAAGTGCTCCCTGTTTTCTTAACACCATTTTCTTAACAAAAGTCTGTGTCCAGTCGTCCAGTATTTCTGTAGGCTATGTGAGCCGCATATCAAGACCAGCATCGATTTGGTTTTCATAGTTTAAATTAATGTGTAAGTGCAAAATGGAAGGACAGACTGACAGACAGACTGACGGACTGAGAAACTCACAGACAGATAGACAGACTGACAGATAGACTAAACCTTCGATCCATTTGACACTTGACAAGTCTTGTATTGTAATTGCTATGACTACCAGTTAGACAGACAGACAGACAGACATGAATACTGTATATCTAGTGTTCATTTGCTGCTTTTCAAATGAGCTGTGAGGTGAATGTGACTGAACTGTCATTGACTGTGTTTGTAAATGCAGCTCTACCCAAAGGCAGCGGAAGCCGGGGAGGAGGAAGCCATGGCGTTCCTCACCTTAATGGAGCAGATGATGGCTGTGGACGCCAAGCTGAGAGCCACGCCCAGCGACGCTCTGCAGTCCATCTTCATCACCATGGAGGACGCCACCAGCTCTTGGTAAGTGTGTGTGTGTCAGTGTGTGTGTTGTGTGAACACTGTTAACAGACAGTGGTTAGACAGGTGTTTGAGAGATGAAGTGAAGGATGATCAACTGATGGATTGATTGATGTATTGATTGATTGTCATACTTCTTGCAGGGAACATGACAGCGCTGATGACACTGTCCTGGCTGACACCAGCACTGTTCCAGCTGACACCAGCACTGTTCCAGCTGACGAGCCTTCCTGTCCCACTGAGACAGCTGAGGAGGCGTTGACCGCTGACCCAATCACTGAGGTCAAGAAAAAAAGTAAGATTCAAGGCCAAATGTGATCTGTTCAGGTTTCTGCTTATAAATTATATGTCCTAATGTTGAGAAGGGTGCTCGAGTCGTTTGACTAAATGTCAAATTGCTTTTCTTGCAGGGTTCAGACCTTTTAAGAAGTGGAGGCGAGTTGTCTCCAGGGTGAAGGCCCTGCTGTGTTGCCTTCCCCAGGATGATGTCTGAGCTGAGGCTGCACCTCCTCAGCTCCAGGTGCACACTGCACCTCCTCAGCTCCAGGTGCCGCCCGCACCTCCTCAGCTCCAGGTGCACACTGCACCTCCTCAGCTCCAGGTGCCGCCCGCACCTCCTCAGCTCCAGGTGCTCCCTGCACCTCCTCCGCCCCAGGTGCTCCCTGCACCACCTCCTCCGCTGCAGGTGGTGCCCGCACCTCCTCAGCTCCAGGTGCTGCCTGCACCTCCTCAGCTCCAGGTGCTCCCTGCACCTCCTCAGCTGCAGGTGCACCCTGCACCTCCTCCACCCCAGGTGCTCCCTGCACCACCTCCTCCGCTGCAGGTGCCCCTCGCACTGCCAGTCCTGGTGGCCCCCGCAGCTCCAGTCCCGGTGCACCTGCACCTCCAGTCCCGGTGCCCCCTGCACCTCCATCTACCTAACCAGCTCAGTCCTCCTCTGACAACCTCACCTAACCAGCAACACCTGGGGCTCTGATTGGGCCTCTGCCAGCCGCACCTGGGCTCAATAAAGGACCGGTGATTAGGTGAAGCTCATGTACCCTGGACTGTTTCTTTATTCAAACGTGTGTGAAGAAGTCTCTCACAGGTCTATGTTTTCTGTGTTTCTTTATTCAAACGTGTGTGAAGAAGTCTCTCACAGGTCTATGTTTTCTGTGTTTCTTTAGACACCAGCAGAGTACACCTCCCTGACTGGCATCAAGTCCACAGAGAGGCGTACTACCATCGTCCATGGCCTGCGTGATGTAAGTGCTCCCTGTTTTCTTAACACCATTTTCTTAACAAAAGTCTGTGTCCAGTCGTCCAGTATTTCTGTAGGCTATGTGAGCCGCATATCAAGACCAGCATCGATTTGGTTTTCATAGTTTAAATTAATGTGTAAGTGCAAAATGGAAGGACAGACTGACAGACAGACTGACGGACTGAGAAACTCACAGACAGATAGACAGACTGACAGATAGACTAAACCTTCGATCCATTTGACACTTGACAAGTCTTGTATTGTAATTGCTATGACTACCAGTTAGACAGACAGACAGACAGACATGAATACTGTATATCTAGTGTTCATTTGCTGCTTTTCAAATGAGCTGTGAGGTGAATGTGACTGAACTGTCATTGACTGTGTTTGTAAATGCAGCTCTACCCAAAGGCAGCGGAAGCCGGGGAGGAGGAAGCCATGGCGTTCCTCACCTTAATGGAGCAGATGATGGCTGTGGACGCCAAGCTGAGAGCCACGCCCAGCGACGCTCTGCAGTCCATCTTCATCACCATGGAGGACGCCACCAGCTCTTGGTAAGTGTGTGTGTGTCAGTGTGTGTGTTGTGTGAACACTGTTAACAGACAGTGGTTAGACAGGTGTTTGAGAGATGAAGTGAAGGATGATCAATTGATGGATTGATTGATGTATTGATTGATTGTCATACTTCTTGCAGGGAACATGACAGCGCTGATGACACTGTCCTGGCTGACACCAGCACTGTTCCAGCTGACACCAGCACTGTTCCAGCTGACGAGCCTTCCTGTCCCACTGAGACAGCTGAGGAGGCGTTGACCGCTGACCCAATCACTGAGGTCAAGAAAAAAAGTAAGATTCAAGGCCAAATGTGATCTGTTCAGGTTTCTGCTTCAAATTATATGTCCTAATGTTGAGAAGGGTGCTCGAGTCGTTTGACTAAATGTCAAATTGCTTTTCTTGCAGGGTTCAGACCTTTTAAGAAGTGGAGGCGAGTTGTCTCCAGGGTGAAGGCCCTGCTGTGTTGCCTTCCCCAGGATGATGTCTGAGCTGAGGCTGCACCTCCTCAGCTCCAGGTGCACACTGCACCTCCTCAGCTCCAGGTGCCGCCCGCACCTCCTCAGCTCCAGGTGCACACTGCACCTCCTCAGCTCCAGGTGCCGCCCGCACCTCCTCAGCTCCAGGTGCTCCCTGCACCTCCTCCGCCCCAGGTGCTCCCTGCACCACCTCCTCCGCTGCAGGTGGTGCCCGCACCTCCTCAGCTCCAGGTGCTGCCTGCACCTCCTCAGCTCCAGGTGCTCCCTGCACCTCCTCAGCTGCAGGTGCACCCTGCACCTCCTCCACCCCAGGTGCTCCCTGCACCACCTCCTCCGCTGCAGGTGCCCCTCGCACTGCCAGTCCTGGTGGCCCCCGCAGCTCCAGTCCCGGTGCACCTGCACCTCCAGTCCCGGTGCCCCCTGCACCTCCATCTACCTAACCAGCTCAGTCCTCCTCTGACAACCTCACCTAACCAGCAACACCTGGGGCTCTGATTGGGCCTCTGCCAGCCGCACCTGGGCTCAATAAAGGACCGGTGATTAGGTGAAGCTCATGTACCCTGGACTGTTTCTTTATTCAAACGTGTGTGAAGAAGTCTCTCACAGGTCTATGTTTTCTGTGTTTCTTTATTCAAACGTGTGTGAAGAAGTCTCTCACAGGTCTATGTTTTCTGTGTTTCTTTATTCAAACGTGTGTGAAGAAGTCTCTCACAGGTCTATATTTTCTGTGTTTCTTTAGACACCAGCAGAGTACACCTCCCTGACTGGCATCAAGTCCACAGAGAGGCGTACTACCATCGTCCATGGCCTGCGTGATGTAAGTGCTCCCTGTTTTCTTAACACCATTTTCTTAACAAAAGTCTGTGTCCAGTCGTCCAGTATTTCTGTAGGCTATGTGAGCCGCATATCAAGACCAGCATCGATTTGGTTTTCATAGTTTAAATTAATGTGTAAGTGCAAAATGGAAGGACAGACTGACAGACAGACTGACGGACTGAGAAACTCACAGACAGATAGACAGACTGACAGATAGACTAAACCTTCGATCCATTTGACACTTGACAAGTCTTGTATTGTAATTGCTATGACTACCAGTTAGACAGACAGACAGACAGACATGAATACTGTATATCTAGTGTTCATTTGCTGCTTTTCAAATGAGCTGTGAGGTGAATGTGACTGAACTGTCATTGACTGTGTTTGTAAATGCAGCTCTACCCAAAGGCAGCGGAAGCCGGGGAGGAGGAAGCCATGGCGTTCCTCACCTTAATGGAGCAGATGATGGCTGTGGACGCCAAGCTGAGAGCCACGCCCAGCGACGCTCTGCAGTCCATCTTCATCACCATGGAGGACGCCACCAGCTCTTGGTAAGTGTGTGTGTGTCAGTGTGTGTGTTGTGTGAACACTGTTAACAGACAGTGGTTAGACAGGTGTTTGAGAGATGAAGTGAAGGATGATCAATTGATGGATTGATTGATGTATTGATTGATTGTCATACTTCTTGCAGGGAACATGACAGCGCTGATGACACTGTCCTGGCTGACACCAGCACTGTTCCAGCTGACACCAGCACTGTTCCAGCTGACGAGCCTTCCTGTCCCACTGAGACAGCTGAGGAGGCGTTGACCGCTGACCCAATCACTGAGGTCAAGAAAAAAAGTAAGATTCAAGGCCAAATGTGATCTGTTCAGGTTTCTGCTTCAAATTATATGTCCTAATGTTGAGAAGGGTGCTCGAGTCGTTTGACTAAATGTCAAATTGCTTTTCTTGCAGGGTTCAGACCTTTTAAGAAGTGGAGGCGAGTTGTCTCCAGGGTGAAGGCCCTGCTGTGTTGCCTTCCCCAGGATGATGTCTGAGCTGAGGCTGCACCTCCTCAGCTCCAGGTGCACACTGCACCTCCTCAGCTCCAGGTGCCGCCCGCACCTCCTCAGCTCCAGGTGCACACTGCACCTCCTCAGCTCCAGGTGCCGCCCGCACCTCCTCAGCTCCAGGTGCTCCCTGCACCTCCTCCGCCCCAGGTGCTCCCTGCACCACCTCCTCCGCTGCAGGTGGTGCCCGCACCTCCTCAGCTCCAGGTGCTGCCTGCACCTCCTCAGCTCCAGGTGCTCCCTGCACCTCCTCAGCTGCAGGTGCACCCTGCACCTCCTCCACCCCAGGTGCTCCCTGCACCACCTCCTCCGCTGCAGGTGCCCCTCGCACTGCCAGTCCTGGTGGCCCCCGCAGCTCCAGTCCCGGTGCACCTGCACCTCCAGTCCCGGTGCCCCCTGCACCTCCATCTACCTAACCAGCTCAGTCCTCCTCTGACAACCTCACCTAACCAGCAACACCTGGGGCTCTGATTGGGCCTCTGCCAGCCGCACCTGGGCTCAATAAAGGACCGGTGATTAGGTGAAGCTCATGTACCCTGGACTGTTTCTTTATTCAAACGTGTGTGAAGAAGTCTCTCACAGGTCTATGTTTTCTGTGTTTCTTTATTCAAACGTGTGTGAAGAAGTCTCTCACAGGTCTATATTTTCTGTGTTTCTTTAGACACCAGCAGAGTACACCTCCCTGACTGGCATCAAGTCCACAGAGAGGCGTACTACCATCGTCCATGGCCTGCGTGATGTAAGTGCTCCCTGTTTTCTTAACACCATTTTCTTAACAAAAGTCTGTGTCCAGTCGTCCAGTATTTCTGTAGGCTATGTGAGCCGCATATCAAGACCAGCATCGATTTGGTTTTCATAGTTTAAATTAATGTGTAAGTGCAAAATGGAAGGACAGACTGACAGACAGACTGACGGACTGAGAAACTCACAGACAGATAGACAGACTGACAGATAGACTAAACCTTCGATCCATTTGACACTTGACAAGTCTTGTATTGTAATTGCTATGACTACCAGTTAGACAGACAGACAGACAGACATGAATACTGTATATCTAGTGTTCATTTGCTGCTTTTCAAATGAGCTGTGAGGTGAATGTGACTGAACTGTCATTGACTGTTTGTAAATGCAGCTCTACCCAAAGGCAGCGGAAGCCGGGGAGGAGGAAGCCATGGCGTTCCTCACCTTAATGGAGCAGATGATGGCTGTGGACGCCAAGCTGAGAGCCACGCCCAGCGACGCTCTGCAGTCCATCTTCATCACCATGGAGGACGCCACCAGCTCTTGGTAAGTGTGTGTGTGTCAGTGTGTGTGTTGTGTGAACACTGTTAACAGACAGTGGTTAGACAGGTGTTTGAGAGATGAAGTGAAGGATGATCAATTGATGGATTGATTGATGTATTGATTGATTGTCATACTTCTTGCAGGGAACATGACAGCGCTGATGACACTGTCCTGGCTGACACCAGCACTGTTCCAGCTGACACCAGCACTGTTCCAGCTGACGAGCCTTCCTGTCCCACTGAGACAGCTGAGGAGGCGTTGACCGCTGACCCAATCACTGAGGTCAAGAAAAAAAGTAAGATTCAAGGCCAAATGTGATCTGTTCAGGTTTCTGCTTCAAATTATATGTCCTAATGTTGAGAAGGGTGCTCGAGTCGTTTGACTAAATGTCAAATTGCTTTTCTTGCAGGGTTCAGACCTTTTAAGAAGTGGAGGCGAGTTGTCTCCAGGGTGAAGGCCCTGCTGTGTTGCCTTCCCCAGGATGATGTCTGAGCTGAGGCTGCACCTCCTCAGCTCCAGGTGCACACTGCACCTCCTCAGCTCCAGGTGCCGCCCGCACCTCCTCAGCTCCAGGTGCACACTGCACCTCCTCAGCTCCAGGTGCCGCCCGCACCTCCTCAGCTCCAGGTGCTCCCTGCACCTCCTCCGCCCTAGGTGCTCCCTGCACCACCTCCTCCGCTGCAGGTGGTGCCCGCACCTCCTCAGCTCCAGGTGCTGCCTGCACCTCCTCAGCTCCAGGTGCTCCCTGCACCTCCTCAGCTGCAGGTGCACCCTGCACCTCCTCCACCCCAGGTGCTCCCTGCACCACCTCCTCCGCTGCAGGTGCCCCTCGCACTGCCAGTCCTGGTGGCCCCCGCAGCTCCAGTCCCGGTGCACCTGCACCTCCAGTCCCGGTGCCCCCTGCACCTCCATCTACCTAACCAGCTCAGTCCTCCTCTGACAACCTCACCTAACCAGCAACACCTGGGGCTCTGATTGGGCCTCTGCCAGCCGCACCTGGGCTCAATAAAGGACCGGTGATTAGGTGAAGCTCATGTACCCTGGACTGTTTCTTTATTCAAACGTGTGTGAAGAAGTCTCTCACAGGTCTATGTTTTCTGTGTTTCTTTATTCAAACGTGTGTGAAGAAGTCTCTCACAGGTCTATGTTTTCTGTGTTTCTTTATTCAAACGTGTGTGAAGAAGTCTCTCACAGGTCTATATTTTCTGTGTTTCTTTAGACACCAGCAGAGTACACCTCCCTGACTGGCATCAAGTCCACAGAGAGGCGTACTACCATCGTCCATGGCCTGCGTGATGTAAGTGCTCCCTGTTTTCTTAACACCATTTTCTTAACAAAAGTCTGTGTCCAGTCGTCCAGTATTTCTGTAGGCTATGTGAGCCGCATATCAAGACCAGCATCGATTTGGTTTTCATAGTTTAAATTAATGTGTAAGTGCAAAATGGAAGGACAGACTGACAGACAGACTGACGGACTGAGAAACTCACAGACAGATAGACAGACTGACAGATAGACTAAACCTTCGATCCATTTGACACTTGACAAGTCTTGTATTGTAATTGCTATGACTACCAGTTAGACAGACAGACAGACAGACATGAATACTGTATATCTAGTGTTCATTTGCTGCTTTTCAAATGAGCTGTGAGGTGAATGTGACTGAACTGTCATTGACTGTGTTTGTAAATGCAGCTCTACCCAAAGGCAGCGGAAGCCGGGGAGGAGGAAGCCATGGCGTTCCTCACCTTAATGGAGCAGATGATGGCTGTGGACGCCAAGCTGAGAGCCACGCCCAGCGACGCTCTGCAGTCCATCTTCATCACCATGGAGGACGCCACCAGCTCTTGGTAAGTGTGTGTGTGTCAGTGTGTGTGTTGTGTGAACACTGTTAACAGACAGTGGTTAGACAGGTGTTTGAGAGATGAAGTGAAGGATGATCAATTGATGGATTGATTGATGTATTGATTGATTGTCATACTTCTTGCAGGGAACATGACAGCGCTGATGACACTGTCCTGGCTGACACCAGCACTGTTCCAGCTGACACCAGCACTGTTCCAGCTGACGAGCCTTCCTGTCCCACTGAGACAGCTGAGGAGGCGTTGACCGCTGACCCAATCACTGAGGTCAAGAAAAAAAGTAAGATTCAAGGCCAAATGTGATCTGTTCAGGTTTCTGCTTCAAATTATATGTCCTAATGTTGAGAAGGGTGCTCGAGTCGTTTGACTAAATGTCAAATTGCTTTTCTTGCAGGGTTCAGACCTTTTAAGAAGTGGAGGCGAGTTGTCTCCAGGGTGAAGGCCCTGCTGTGTTGCCTTCCCCAGGATGATGTCTGAGCTGAGGCTGCACCTCCTCAGCTCCAGGTGCACACTGCACCTCCTCAGCTCCAGGTGCCGCCCGCACCTCCTCAGCTCCAGGTGCACACTGCACCTCCTCAGCTCCAGGTGCCGCCCGCACCTCCTCAGCTCCAGGTGCTCCCTGCACCTCCTCCGCCCCAGGTGCTCCCTGCACCACCTCCTCCGCTGCAGGTGGTGCCCGCACCTCCTCAGCTCCAGGTGCTGCCTGCACCTCCTCAGCTCCAGGTGCTCCCTGCACCTCCTCAGCTGCAGGTGCACCCTGCACCTCCTCCACCCCAGGTGCTCCCTGCACCACCTCCTCCGCTGCAGGTGCCCCTCGCACTGCCAGTCCTGGTGGCCCCCGCAGCTCCAGTCCCGGTGCACCTGCACCTCCAGTCCCGGTGCCCCCTGCACCTCCATCTACCTAACCAGCTCAGTCCTCCTCTGACAACCTCACCTAACCAGCAACACCTGGGGCTCTGATTGGGCCTCTGCCAGCCGCACCTGGGCTCAATAAAGGACCGGTGATTAGGTGAAGCTCATGTACCCTGGACTGTTTCTTTATTCAAACGTGTGTGAAGAAGTCTCTCACAGGTCTATGTTTTCTGTGTTTCTTTATTCAAACGTGTGTGAAGAAGTCTCTCACAGGTCTATATTTTCTGTGTTTCTTTAGACACCAGCAGAGTACACCTCCCTGACTGGCATCAAGTCCACAGAGAGGCGTACTACCATCGTCCATGGCCTGCGTGATGTAAGTGCTCCCTGTTTTCTTAACACCATTTTCTTAACAAAAGTCTGTGTCCAGTCGTCCAGTATTTCTGTAGGCTATGTGAGCCGCATATCAAGACCAGCATCGATTTGGTTTTCATAGTTTAAATTAATGTGTAAGTGCAAAATGGAAGGACAGACTGACAGACAGACTGACGGACTGAGAAACTCACAGACAGATAGACAGACTGACAGATAGACTAAACCTTCGATCCATTTGACACTTGACAAGTCTTGTATTGTAATTGCTATGACTACCAGTTAGACAGACAGACAGACAGACATGAATACTGTATATCTAGTGTTCATTTGCTGCTTTTCAAATGAGCTGTGAGGTGAATGTGACTGAACTGTCATTGACTGTGTTTGTAAATGCAGCTCTACCCAAAGGCAGCGGAAGCCGGGGAGGAGGAAGCCATGGCGTTCCTCACCTTAATGGAGCAGATGATGGCTGTGGACGCCAAGCTGAGAGCCACGCCCAGCGACGCTCTGCAGTCCATCTTCATCACCATGGAGGACGCCACCAGCTCTTGGTAAGTGTGTGTGTGTCAGTGTGTGTGTTGTGTGAACACTGTTAACAGACAGTGGTTAGACAGGTGTTTGAGAGATGAAGTGAAGGATGATCAATTGATGGATTGATTGATGTATTGATTGATTGTCATACTTCTTGCAGGGAACATGACAGCGCTGATGACACTGTCCTGGCTGACACCAGCACTGTTCCAGCTGACACCAGCACTGTTCCAGCTGACGAGCCTTCCTGTCCCACTGAGACAGCTGAGGAGGCGTTGACCGCTGACCCAATCACTGAGGTCAAGAAAAAAAGTAAGATTCAAGGCCAAATGTGATCTGTTCAGGTTTCTGCTTCAAATTATATGTCCTAATGTTGAGAAGGGTGCTCGAGTCGTTTGACTAAATGTCAAATTGCTTTTCTTGCAGGGTTCAGACCTTTTAAGAAGTGGAGGCGAGTTGTCTCCAGGGTGAAGGCCCTGCTGTGTTGCCTTCCCCAGGATGATGTCTGAGCTGAGGCTGCACCTCCTCAGCTCCAGGTGCACACTGCACCTCCTCAGCTCCAGGTGCCGCCCGCACCTCCTCAGCTCCAGGTGCACACTGCACCTCCTCAGCTCCAGGTGCCGCCCGCACCTCCTCAGCTCCAGGTGCTCCCTGCACCTCCTCCGCCCCAGGTGCTCCCTGCACCACCTCCTCCGCTGCAGGTGGTGCCCGCACCTCCTCAGCTCCAGGTGCTGCCTGCACCTCCTCAGCTCCAGGTGCTCCCTGCACCTCCTCAGCTGCAGGTGCACCCTGCACCTCCTCCACCCCAGGTGCTCCCTGCACCACCTCCTCCGCTGCAGGTGCCCCTCGCACTGCCAGTCCTGGTGGCCCCCGCAGCTCCAGTCCCGGTGCACCTGCACCTCCAGTCCCGGTGCCCCCTGCACCTCCATCTACCTAACCAGCTCAGTCCTCCTCTGACAACCTCACCTAACCAGCAACACCTGGGGCTCTGATTGGGCCTCTGCCAGCCGCACCTGGGCTCAATAAAGGACCGGTGATTAGGTGAAGCTCATGTACCCTGGACTGTTTCTTTATTCAAACGTGTGTGAAGAAGTCTCTCACAGGTCTATGTTTTCTGTGTTTCTTTATTCAAACGTGTGTGAAGAAGTCTCTCACAGGTCTATATTTTCTGTGTTTCTTTAGACACCAGCAGAGTACACCTCCCTGACTGGCATCAAGTCCACAGAGAGGCGTACTACCATCGTCCATGGCCTGCGTGATGTAAGTGCTCCCTGTTTTCTTAACACCATTTTCTTAACAAAAGTCTGTGTCCAGTCGTCCAGTATTTCTGTAGGCTATGTGAGCCGCATATCAAGACCAGCATCGATTTGGTTTTCATAGTTTAAATTAATGTGTAAGTGCAAAATGGAAGGACAGACTGACAGACAGACTGACGGACTGAGAAACTCACAGACAGATAGACAGACTGACAGATAGACTAAACCTTCGATCCATTTGACACTTGACAAGTCTTGTATTGTAATTGCTATGACTACCAGTTAGACAGACAGACAGACAGACATGAATACTGTATATCTAGTGTTCATTTGCTGCTTTTCAAATGAGCTGTGAGGTGAATGTGACTGAACTGTCATTGACTGTGTTTGTAAATGCAGCTCTACCCAAAGGCAGCGGAAGCCGGGGAGGAGGAAGCCATGGCGTTCCTCACCTTAATGGAGCAGATGATGGCTGTGGACGCCAAGCTGAGAGCCACGCCCAGCGACGCTCTGCAGTCCATCTTCATCACCATGGAGGACGCCACCAGCTCTTGGTAAGTGTGTGTGTGTCAGTGTGTGTGTTGTGTGAACACTGTTAACAGACAGTGGTTAGACAGGTGTTTGAGAGATGAAGTGAAGGATGATCAATTGATGGATTGATTGATGTATTGATTGATTGTCATACTTCTTGCAGGGAACATGACAGCGCTGATGACACTGTCCTGGCTGACACCAGCACTGTTCCAGCTGACACCAGCACTGTTCCAGCTGACGAGCCTTCCTGTCCCACTGAGACAGCTGAGGAGGCGTTGACCGCTGACCCAATCACTGAGGTCAAGAAAAAAAGTAAGATTCAAGGCCAAATGTGATCTGTTCAGGTTTCTGCTTCAAATTATATGTCCTAATGTTGAGAAGGGTGCTCGAGTCGTTTGACTAAATGTCAAATTGCTTTTCTTGCAGGGTTCAGACCTTTTAAGAAGTGGAGGCGAGTTGTCTCCAGGGTGAAGGCCCTGCTGTGTTGCCTTCCCCAGGATGATGTCTGAGCTGAGGCTGCACCTCCTCAGCTCCAGGTGCACACTGCACCTCCTCAGCTCCAGGTGCCGCCCGCACCTCCTCAGCTCCAGGTGCACACTGCACCTCCTCAGCTCCAGGTGCCGCCCGCACCTCCTCAGCTCCAGGTGCTCCCTGCACCTCCTCCGCCCCAGGTGCTCCCTGCACCACCTCCTCCGCTGCAGGTGGTGCCCGCACCTCCTCAGCTCCAGGTGCTGCCTGCACCTCCTCAGCTCCAGGTGCTCCCTGCACCTCCTCAGCTGCAGGTGCACCCTGCACCTCCTCCACCCCAGGTGCTCCCTGCACCACCTCCTCCGCTGCAGGTGCCCCTCGCACTGCCAGTCCTGGTGGCCCCCGCAGCTCCAGTCCCGGTGCACCTGCACCTCCAGTCCCGGTGCCCCCTGCACCTCCATCTACCTAACCAGCTCAGTCCTCCTCTGACAACCTCACCTAACCAGCAACACCTGGGGCTCTGAGTGGGCCTCTGCCAGCCGCACCTGGGCTCAATAAAGGACCGGTGATTAGGTGAAGCTCATGTACCCTGGACTGTTTCTTTATTCAAACGTGTGTGAAGAAGTCTCTCACAGGTCTATGTTTTCTGTGTTTCTTTATTCAAACGTGTGTGAAGAAGTCTCTCACAGGTCTATATTTTCTGTGTTTCTTTAGACACCAGCAGAGTACACCTCCCTGACTGGCATCAAGTCCACAGAGAGGCGTACTACCATCGTCCATGGCCTGCGTGATGTAAGTGCTCCCTGTTTTCTTAACACCATTTTCTTAACAAAAGTCTGTGTCCAGTCGTCCAGTATTTCTGTAGGCTATGTGAGCCGCATATCAAGACCAGCATCGATTTGGTTTTCATAGTTTAAATTAATGTGTAAGTGCAAAATGGAAGGACAGACTGACAGACAGACTGACGGACTGAGAAACTCACAGACAGATAGACAGACTGACAGATAGACTAAACCTTCGATCCATTTGACACTTGACAAGTCTTGTATTGTAATTGCTATGACTACCAGTTAGACAGACAGACAGACAGACATGAATACTGTATATCTAGTGTTCATTTGCTGCTTTTCAAATGAGCTGTGAGGTGAATGTGACTGAACTGTCATTGACTGTTTGTAAATGCAGCTCTACCCAAAGGCAGCGGAAGCCGGGGAGGAGGAAGCCATGGCGTTCCTCACCTTAATGGAGCAGATGATGGCTGTGGACGCCAAGCTGAGAGCCACGCCCAGCGACGCTCTGCAGTCCATCTTCATCACCATGGAGGACGCCACCAGCTCTTGGTAAGTGTGTGTGTGTCAGTGTGTGTGTTGTGTGAACACTGTTAACAGACAGTGGTTAGACAGGTGTTTGAGAGATGAAGTGAAGGATGATCAATTGATGGATTGATTGATGTATTGATTGATTGTCATACTTCTTGCAGGGAACATGACAGCGCTGATGACACTGTCCTGGCTGACACCAGCACTGTTCCAGCTGACACCAGCACTGTTCCAGCTGACGAGCCTTCCTGTCCCACTGAGACAGCTGAGGAGGCGTTGACCGCTGACCCAATCACTGAGGTCAAGAAAAAAAGTAAGATTCAAGGCCAAATGTGATCTGTTCAGGTTTCTGCTTCAAATTATATGTCCTAATGTTGAGAAGGGTGCTCGAGTCGTTTGACTAAATGTCAAATTGCTTTTCTTGCAGGGTTCAGACCTTTTAAGAAGTGGAGGCGAGTTGTCTCCAGGGTGAAGGCCCTGCTGTGTTGCCTTCCCCAGGATGATGTCTGAGCTGAGGCTGCACCTCCTCAGCTCCAGGTGCACACTGCACCTCCTCAGCTCCAGGTGCCGCCCGCACCTCCTCAGCTCCAGGTGCACACTGCACCTCCTCAGCTCCAGGTGCCGCCCGCACCTCCTCAGCTCCAGGTGCTCCCTGCACCTCCTCCGCCCTAGGTGCTCCCTGCACCACCTCCTCCGCTGCAGGTGGTGCCCGCACCTCCTCAGCTCCAGGTGCTGCCTGCACCTCCTCAGCTCCAGGTGCTCCCTGCACCTCCTCAGCTGCAGGTGCACCCTGCACCTCCTCCACCCCAGGTGCTCCCTGCACCACCTCCTCCGCTGCAGGTGCCCCTCGCACTGCCAGTCCTGGTGGCCCCCGCAGCTCCAGTCCCGGTGCACCTGCACCTCCAGTCCCGGTGCCCCCTGCACCTCCATCTACCTAACCAGCTCAGTCCTCCTCTGACAACCTCACCTAACCAGCAACACCTGGGGCTCTGATTGGGCCTCTGCCAGCCGCACCTGGGCTCAATAAAGGACCGGTGATTAGGTGAAGCTCATGTACCCTGGACTGTTTCTTTATTCAAACGTGTGTGAAGAAGTCTCTCACAGGTCTATGTTTTCTGTGTTTCTTTATTCAAACGTGTGTGAAGAAGTCTCTCACAGGTCTATGTTTTCTGTGTTTCTTTATTCAAACGTGTGTGAAGAAGTCTCTCACAGGTCTATATTTTCTGTGTTTCTTTAGACACCAGCAGAGTACACCTCCCTGACTGGCATCAAGTCCACAGAGAGGCGTACTACCATCGTCCATGGCCTGCGTGATGTAAGTGCTCCCTGTTTTCTTAACACCATTTTCTTAACAAAAGTCTGTGTCCAGTCGTCCAGTATTTCTGTAGGCTATGTGAGCCGCATATCAAGACCAGCATCGATTTGGTTTTCATAGTTTAAATTAATGTGTAAGTGCAAAATGGAAGGACAGACTGACAGACAGACTGACGGACTGAGAAACTCACAGACAGATAGACAGACTGACAGATAGACTAAACCTTCGATCCATTTGACACTTGACAAGTCTTGTATTGTAATTGCTATGACTACCAGTTAGACAGACAGACAGACAGACATGAATACTGTATATCTAGTGTTCATTTGCTGCTTTTCAAATGAGCTGTGAGGTGAATGTGACTGAACTGTCATTGACTGTGTTTGTAAATGCAGCTCTACCCAAAGGCAGCGGAAGCCGGGGAGGAGGAAGCCATGGCGTTCCTCACCTTAATGGAGCAGATGATGGCTGTGGACGCCAAGCTGAGAGCCACGCCCAGCGACGCTCTGCAGTCCATCTTCATCACCATGGAGGACGCCACCAGCTCTTGGTAAGTGTGTGTGTGTCAGTGTGTGTGTTGTGTGAACACTGTTAACAGACAGTGGTTAGACAGGTGTTTGAGAGATGAAGTGAAGGATGATCAATTGATGGATTGATTGATGTATTGATTGATTGTCATACTTCTTGCAGGGAACATGACAGCGCTGATGACACTGTCCTGGCTGACACCAGCACTGTTCCAGCTGACACCAGCACTGTTCCAGCTGACGAGCCTTCCTGTCCCACTGAGACAGCTGAGGAGGCGTTGACCGCTGACCCAATCACTGAGGTCAAGAAAAAAAGTAAGATTCAAGGCCAAATGTGATCTGTTCAGGTTTCTGCTTCAAATTATATGTCCTAATGTTGAGAAGGGTGCTCGAGTCGTTTGACTAAATGTCAAATTGCTTTTCTTGCAGGGTTCAGACCTTTTAAGAAGTGGAGGCGAGTTGTCTCCAGGGTGAAGGCCCTGCTGTGTTGCCTTCCCCAGGATGATGTCTGAGCTGAGGCTGCACCTCCTCAGCTCCAGGTGCACACTGCACCTCCTCAGCTCCAGGTGCCGCCCGCACCTCCTCAGCTCCAGGTGCACACTGCACCTCCTCAGCTCCAGGTGCCGCCCGCACCTCCTCAGCTCCAGGTGCTCCCTGCACCTCCTCCGCCCTAGGTGCTCCCTGCACCACCTCCTCCGCTGCAGGTGGTGCCCGCACCTCCTCAGCTCCAGGTGCTGCCTGCACCTCCTCAGCTCCAGGTGCTCCCTGCACCTCCTCAGCTGCAGGTGCACCCTGCACCTCCTCCACCCCAGGTGCTCCCTGCACCACCTCCTCCGCTGCAGGTGCCCCTCGCACTGCCAGTCCTGGTGGCCCCCGCAGCTCCAGTCCCGGTGCACCTGCACCTCCAGTCCCGGTGCCCCCTGCACCTCCATCTACCTAACCAGCTCAGTCCTCCTCTGACAACCTCACCTAACCAGCAACACCTGGGGCTCTGATTGGGCCTCTGCCAGCCGCACCTGGGCTCAATAAAGGACCGGTGATTAGGTGAAGCTCATGTACCCTGGACTGTTTCTTTATTCAAACGTGTGTGAAGAAGTCTCTCACAGGTCTATGTTTTCTGTGTTTCTTTATTCAAACGTGTGTGAAGAAGTCTCTCACAGGTCTATGTTTTCTGTGTTTCTTTATTCAAACGTGTGTGAAGAAGTCTCTCACAGGTCTATATTTTCTGTGTTTCTTTAGACACCAGCAGAGTACACCTCCCTGACTGGCATCAAGTCCACAGAGAGGCGTACTACCATCGTCCATGGCCTGCGTGATGTAAGTGCTCCCTGTTTTCTTAACACCATTTTCTTAACAAAAGTCTGTGTCCAGTCGTCCAGTATTTCTGTAGGCTATGTGAGCCGCATATCAAGACCAGCATCGATTTGGTTTTCATAGTTTAAATTAATGTGTAAGTGCAAAATGGAAGGACAGACTGACAGACAGACTGACGGACTGAGAAACTCACAGACAGATAGACAGACTGACAGATAGACTAAACCTTCGATCCATTTGACACTTGACAAGTCTTGTATTGTAATTGCTATGACTACCAGTTAGACAGACAGACAGACAGACATGAATACTGTATATCTAGTGTTCATTTGCTGCTTTTCAAATGAGCTGTGAGGTGAATGTGACTGAACTGTCATTGACTGTGTTTGTAAATGCAGCTCTACCCAAAGGCAGCGGAAGCCGGGGAGGAGGAAGCCATGGCGTTCCTCACCTTAATGGAGCAGATGATGGCTGTGGACGCCAAGCTGAGAGCCACGCCCAGCGACGCTCTGCAGTCCATCTTCATCACCATGGAGGACGCCACCAGCTCTTGGTAAGTGTGTGTGTGTCAGTGTGTGTGTTGTGTGAACACTGTTAACAGACAGTGGTTAGACAGGTGTTTGAGAGATGAAGTGAAGGATGATCAATTGATGGATTGATTGATGTATTGATTGATTGTCATACTTCTTGCAGGGAACATGACAGCGCTGATGACACTGTCCTGGCTGACACCAGCACTGTTCCAGCTGACACCAGCACTGTTCCAGCTGACGAGCCTTCCTGTCCCACTGAGACAGCTGAGGAGGCGTTGACCGCTGACCCAATCACTGAGGTCAAGAAAAAAAGTAAGATTCAAGGCCAAATGTGATCTGTTCAGGTTTCTGCTTCAAATTATATGTCCTAATGTTGAGAAGGGTGCTCGAGTCGTTTGACTAAATGTCAAATTGCTTTTCTTGCAGGGTTCAGACCTTTTAAGAAGTGGAGGCGAGTTGTCTCCAGGGTGAAGGCCCTGCTGTGTTGCCTTCCCCAGGATGATGTCTGAGCTGAGGCTGCACCTCCTCAGCTCCAGGTGCACACTGCACCTCCTCAGCTCCAGGTGCCGCCCGCACCTCCTCAGCTCCAGGTGCACACTGCACCTCCTCAGCTCCAGGTGCCGCCCGCACCTCCTCAGCTCCAGGTGCTCCCTGCACCTCCTCCGCCCTAGGTGCTCCCTGCACCACCTCCTCCGCTGCAGGTGGTGCCCGCACCTCCTCAGCTCCAGGTGCTGCCTGCACCTCCTCAGCTCCAGGTGCTCCCTGCACCTCCTCAGCTGCAGGTGCACCCTGCACCTCCTCCACCCCAGGTGCTCCCTGCACCACCTCCTCCGCTGCAGGTGCCCCTCGCACTGCCAGTCCTGGTGGCCCCCGCAGCTCCAGTCCCGGTGCACCTGCACCTCCAGTCCCGGTGCCCCCTGCACCTCCATCTACCTAACCAGCTCAGTCCTCCTCTGACAACCTCACCTAACCAGCAACACCTGGGGCTCTGATTGGGCCTCTGCCAGCCGCACCTGGGCTCAATAAAGGACCGGTGATTAGGTGAAGCTCATGTACCCTGGACTGTTTCTTTATTCAAACGTGTGTGAAGAAGTCTCTCACAGGTCTATGTTTTCTGTGTTTCTTTATTCAAACGTGTGTGAAGAAGTCTCTCACAGGTCTATGTTTTCTGTGTTTCTTTATTCAAACGTGTGTGAAGAAGTCTCTCACAGGTCTATATTTTCTGTGTTTCTTTAGACACCAGCAGAGTACACCTCCCTGACTGGCATCAAGTCCACAGAGAGGCGTACTACCATCGTCCATGGCCTGCGTGATGTAAGTGCTCCCTGTTTTCTTAACACCATTTTCTTAACAAAAGTCTGTGTCCAGTCGTCCAGTATTTCTGTAGGCTATGTGAGCCGCATATCAAGACCAGCATCGATTTGGTTTTCATAGTTTAAATTAATGTGTAAGTGCAAAATGGAAGGACAGACTGACAGACAGACTGACGGACTGAGAAACTCACAGACAGATAGACAGACTGACAGATAGACTAAACCTTCGATCCATTTGACACTTGACAAGTCTTGTATTGTAATTGCTATGACTACCAGTTAGACAGACAGACAGACAGACATGAATACTGTATATCTAGTGTTCATTTGCTGCTTTTCAAATGAGCTGTGAGGTGAATGTGACTGAACTGTCATTGACTGTGTTTGTAAATGCAGCTCTACCCAAAGGCAGCGGAAGCCGGGGAGGAGGAAGCCATGGCGTTCCTCACCTTAATGGAGCAGATGATGGCTGTGGACGCCAAGCTGAGAGCCACGCCCAGCGACGCTCTGCAGTCCATCTTCATCACCATGGAGGACGCCACCAGCTCTTGGTAAGTGTGTGTGTGTCAGTGTGTGTGTTGTGTGAACACTGTTAACAGACAGTGGTTAGACAGGTGTTTGAGAGATGAAGTGAAGGATGATCAATTGATGGATTGATTGATGTATTGATTGATTGTCATACTTCTTGCAGGGAACATGACAGCGCTGATGACACTGTCCTGGCTGACACCAGCACTGTTCCAGCTGACACCAGCACTGTTCCAGCTGACGAGCCTTCCTGTCCCACTGAGACAGCTGAGGAGGCGTTGACCGCTGACCCAATCACTGAGGTCAAGAAAAAAAGTAAGATTCAAGGCCAAATGTGATCTGTTCAGGTTTCTGCTTCAAATTATATGTCCTAATGTTGAGAAGGGTGCTCGAGTCGTTTGACTAAATGTCAAATTGCTTTTCTTGCAGGGTTCAGACCTTTTAAGAAGTGGAGGCGAGTTGTCTCCAGGGTGAAGGCCCTGCTGTGTTGCCTTCCCCAGGATGATGTCTGAGCTGAGGCTGCACCTCCTCAGCTCCAGGTGCACACTGCACCTCCTCAGCTCCAGGTGCCGCCCGCACCTCCTCAGCTCCAGGTGCACACTGCACCTCCTCAGCTCCAGGTGCCGCCCGCACCTCCTCAGCTCCAGGTGCTCCCTGCACCTCCTCCGCCCTAGGTGCTCCCTGCACCACCTCCTCCGCTGCAGGTGGTGCCCGCACCTCCTCAGCTCCAGGTGCTGCCTGCACCTCCTCAGCTCCAGGTGCTCCCTGCACCTCCTCAGCTGCAGGTGCACCCTGCACCTCCTCCACCCCAGGTGCTCCCTGCACCACCTCCTCCGCTGCAGGTGCCCCTCGCACTGCCAGTCCTGGTGGCCCCCGCAGCTCCAGTCCCGGTGCACCTGCACCTCCAGTCCCGGTGCCCCCTGCACCTCCATCTACCTAACCAGCTCAGTCCTCCTCTGACAACCTCACCTAACCAGCAACACCTGGGGCTCTGATTGGGCCTCTGCCAGCCGCACCTGGGCTCAATAAAGGACCGGTGATTAGGTGAAGCTCATGTACCCTGGACTGTTTCTTTATTCAAACGTGTGTGAAGAAGTCTCTCACAGGTCTATGTTTTCTGTGTTTCTTTATTCAAACGTGTGTGAAGAAGTCTCTCACAGGTCTATGTTTTCTGTGTTTCTTTATTCAAACGTGTGTGAAGAAGTCTCTCACAGGTCTATATTTTCTGTGTTTCTTTAGACACCAGCAGAGTACACCTCCCTGACTGGCATCAAGTCCACAGAGAGGCGTACTACCATCGTCCATGGCCTGCGTGATGTAAGTGCTCCCTGTTTTCTTAACACCATTTTCTTAACAAAAGTCTGTGTCCAGTCGTCCAGTATTTCTGTAGGCTATGTGAGCCGCATATCAAGACCAGCATCGATTTGGTTTTCATAGTTTAAATTAATGTGTAAGTGCAAAATGGAAGGACAGACTGACAGACAGACTGACGGACTGAGAAACTCACAGACAGATAGACAGACTGACAGATAGACTAAACCTTCGATCCATTTGACACTTGACAAGTCTTGTATTGTAATTGCTATGACTACCAGTTAGACAGACAGACAGACAGACATGAATACTGTATATCTAGTGTTCATTTGCTGCTTTTCAAATGAGCTGTGAGGTGAATGTGACTGAACTGTCATTGACTGTGTTTGTAAATGCAGCTCTACCCAAAGGCAGCGGAAGCCGGGGAGGAGGAAGCCATGGCGTTCCTCACCTTAATGGAGCAGATGATGGCTGTGGACGCCAAGCTGAGAGCCACGCCCAGCGACGCTCTGCAGTCCATCTTCATCACCATGGAGGACGCCACCAGCTCTTGGTAAGTGTGTGTGTGTCAGTGTGTGTGTTGTGTGAACACTGTTAACAGACAGTGGTTAGACAGGTGTTTGAGAGATGAAGTGAAGGATGATCAATTGATGGATTGATTGATGTATTGATTGATTGTCATACTTCTTGCAGGGAACATGACAGCGCTGATGACACTGTCCTGGCTGACACCAGCACTGTTCCAGCTGACACCAGCACTGTTCCAGCTGACGAGCCTTCCTGTCCCACTGAGACAGCTGAGGAGGCGTTGACCGCTGACCCAATCACTGAGGTCAAGAAAAAAAGTAAGATTCAAGGCCAAATGTGATCTGTTCAGGTTTCTGCTTCAAATTATATGTCCTAATGTTGAGAAGGGTGCTCGAGTCGTTTGACTAAATGTCAAATTGCTTTTCTTGCAGGGTTCAGACCTTTTAAGAAGTGGAGGCGAGTTGTCTCCAGGGTGAAGGCCCTGCTGTGTTGCCTTCCCCAGGATGATGTCTGAGCTGAGGCTGCACCTCCTCAGCTCCAGGTGCACACTGCACCTCCTCAGCTCCAGGTGCCGCCCGCACCTCCTCAGCTCCAGGTGCACACTGCACCTCCTCAGCTCCAGGTGCCGCCCGCACCTCCTCAGCTCCAGGTGCTCCCTGCACCTCCTCCGCCCTAGGTGCTCCCTGCACCACCTCCTCCGCTGCAGGTGGTGCCCGCACCTCCTCAGCTCCAGGTGCTGCCTGCACCTCCTCAGCTCCAGGTGCTCCCTGCACCTCCTCAGCTGCAGGTGCACCCTGCACCTCCTCCACCCCAGGTGCTCCCTGCACCACCTCCTCCGCTGCAGGTGCCCCTCGCACTGCCAGTCCTGGTGGCCCCCGCAGCTCCAGTCCCGGTGCACCTGCACCTCCAGTCCCGGTGCCCCCTGCACCTCCATCTACCTAACCAGCTCAGTCCTCCTCTGACAACCTCACCTAACCAGCAACACCTGGGGCTCTGATTGGGCCTCTGCCAGCCGCACCTGGGCTCAATAAAGGACCGGTGATTAGGTGAAGCTCATGTACCCTGGACTGTTTCTTTATTCAAACGTGTGTGAAGAAGTCTCTCACAGGTCTATGTTTTCTGTGTTTCTTTATTCAAACGTGTGTGAAGAAGTCTCTCACAGGTCTATGTTTTCTGTGTTTCTTTATTCAAACGTGTGTGAAGAAGTCTCTCACAGGTCTATATTTTCTGTGTTTCTTTAGACACCAGCAGAGTACACCTCCCTGACTGGCATCAAGTCCACAGAGAGGCGTACTACCATCGTCCATGGCCTGCGTGATGTAAGTGCTCCCTGTTTTCTTAACACCATTTTCTTAACAAAAGTCTGTGTCCAGTCGTCCAGTATTTCTGTAGGCTATGTGAGCCGCATATCAAGACCAGCATCGATTTGGTTTTCATAGTTTAAATTAATGTGTAAGTGCAAAATGGAAGGACAGACTGACAGACAGACTGACGGACTGAGAAACTCACAGACAGATAGACAGACTGACAGATAGACTAAACCTTCGATCCATTTGACACTTGACAAGTCTTGTATTGTAATTGCTATGACTACCAGTTAGACAGACAGACAGACAGACATGAATACTGTATATCTAGTGTTCATTTGCTGCTTTTCAAATGAGCTGTGAGGTGAATGTGACTGAACTGTCATTGACTGTGTTTGTAAATGCAGCTCTACCCAAAGGCAGCGGAAGCCGGGGAGGAGGAAGCCATGGCGTTCCTCACCTTAATGGAGCAGATGATGGCTGTGGACGCCAAGCTGAGAGCCACGCCCAGCGACGCTCTGCAGTCCATCTTCATCACCATGGAGGACGCCACCAGCTCTTGGTAAGTGTGTGTGTGTCAGTGTGTGTGTTGTGTGAACACTGTTAACAGACAGTGGTTAGACAGGTGTTTGAGAGATGAAGTGAAGGATGATCAATTGATGGATTGATTGATGTATTGATTGATTGTCATACTTCTTGCAGGGAACATGACAGCGCTGATGACACTGTCCTGGCTGACACCAGCACTGTTCCAGCTGACACCAGCACTGTTCCAGCTGACGAGCCTTCCTGTCCCACTGAGACAGCTGAGGAGGCGTTGACCGCTGACCCAATCACTGAGGTCAAGAAAAAAAGTAAGATTCAAGGCCAAATGTGATCTGTTCAGGTTTCTGCTTCAAATTATATGTCCTAATGTTGAGAAGGGTGCTCGAGTCGTTTGACTAAATGTCAAATTGCTTTTCTTGCAGGGTTCAGACCTTTTAAGAAGTGGAGGCGAGTTGTCTCCAGGGTGAAGGCCCTGCTGTGTTGCCTTCCCCAGGATGATGTCTGAGCTGAGGCTGCACCTCCTCAGCTCCAGGTGCACACTGCACCTCCTCAGCTCCAGGTGCCGCCCGCACCTCCTCAGCTCCAGGTGCACACTGCACCTCCTCAGCTCCAGGTGCCGCCCGCACCTCCTCAGCTCCAGGTGCTCCCTGCACCTCCTCCGCCCTAGGTGCTCCCTGCACCACCTCCTCCGCTGCAGGTGGTGCCCGCACCTCCTCAGCTCCAGGTGCTGCCTGCACCTCCTCAGCTCCAGGTGCTCCCTGCACCTCCTCAGCTGCAGGTGCACCCTGCACCTCCTCCACCCCAGGTGCTCCCTGCACCACCTCCTCCGCTGCAGGTGCCCCTCGCACTGCCAGTCCTGGTGGCCCCCGCAGCTCCAGTCCCGGTGCACCTGCACCTCCAGTCCCGGTGCCCCCTGCACCTCCATCTACCTAACCAGCTCAGTCCTCCTCTGACAACCTCACCTAACCAGCAACACCTGGGGCTCTGATTGGGCCTCTGCCAGCCGCACCTGGGCTCAATAAAGGACCGGTGATTAGGTGAAGCTCATGTACCCTGGACTGTTTCTTTATTCAAACGTGTGTGAAGAAGTCTCTCACAGGTCTATGTTTTCTGTGTTTCTTTATTCAAACGTGTGTGAAGAAGTCTCTCACAGGTCTATGTTTTCTGTGTTTCTTTATTCAAACGTGTGTGAAGAAGTCTCTCACAGGTCTATATTTTCTGTGTTTCTTTAGACACCAGCAGAGTACACCTCCCTGACTGGCATCAAGTCCACAGAGAGGCGTACTACCATCGTCCATGGCCTGCGTGATGTAAGTGCTCCCTGTTTTCTTAACACCATTTTCTTAACAAAAGTCTGTGTCCAGTCGTCCAGTATTTCTGTAGGCTATGTGAGCCGCATATCAAGACCAGCATCGATTTGGTTTTCATAGTTTAAATTAATGTGTAAGTGCAAAATGGAAGGACAGACTGACAGACAGACTGACGGACTGAGAAACTCACAGACAGATAGACAGACTGACAGATAGACTAAACCTTCGATCCATTTGACACTTGACAAGTCTTGTATTGTAATTGCTATGACTACCAGTTAGACAGACAGACAGACAGACATGAATACTGTATATCTAGTGTTCATTTGCTGCTTTTCAAATGAGCTGTGAGGTGAATGTGACTGAACTGTCATTGACTGTGTTTGTAAATGCAGCTCTACCCAAAGGCAGCGGAAGCCGGGGAGGAGGAAGCCATGGCGTTCCTCACCTTAATGGAGCAGATGATGGCTGTGGACGCCAAGCTGAGAGCCACGCCCAGCGACGCTCTGCAGTCCATCTTCATCACCATGGAGGACGCCACCAGCTCTTGGTAAGTGTGTGTGTGTCAGTGTGTGTGTTGTGTGAACACTGTTAACAGACAGTGGTTAGACAGGTGTTTGAGAGATGAAGTGAAGGATGATCAATTGATGGATTGATTGATGTATTGATTGATTGTCATACTTCTTGCAGGGAACATGACAGCGCTGATGACACTGTCCTGGCTGACACCAGCACTGTTCCAGCTGACACCAGCACTGTTCCAGCTGACGAGCCTTCCTGTCCCACTGAGACAGCTGAGGAGGCGTTGACCGCTGACCCAATCACTGAGGTCAAGAAAAAAAGTAAGATTCAAGGCCAAATGTGATCTGTTCAGGTTTCTGCTTCAAATTATATGTCCTAATGTTGAGAAGGGTGCTCGAGTCGTTTGACTAAATGTCAAATTGCTTTTCTTGCAGGGTTCAGACCTTTTAAGAAGTGGAGGCGAGTTGTCTCCAGGGTGAAGGCCCTGCTGTGTTGCCTTCCCCAGGATGATGTCTGAGCTGAGGCTGCACCTCCTCAGCTCCAGGTGCACACTGCACCTCCTCAGCTCCAGGTGCCGCCCGCACCTCCTCAGCTCCAGGTGCACACTGCACCTCCTCAGCTCCAGGTGCCGCCCGCACCTCCTCAGCTCCAGGTGCTCCCTGCACCTCCTCCGCCCCAGGTGCTCCCTGCACCACCTCCTCCGCTGCAGGTGGTGCCCGCACCTCCTCAGCTCCAGGTGCTGCCTGCACCTCCTCAGCTCCAGGTGCTCCCTGCACCTCCTCAGCTGCAGGTGCACCCTGCACCTCCTCCACCCCAGGTGCTCCCTGCACCACCTCCTCCGCTGCAGGTGCCCCTCGCACTGCCAGTCCTGGTGGCCCCCGCAGCTCCAGTCCCGGTGCACCTGCACCTCCAGTCCCGGTGCCCCCTGCACCTCCATCTACCTAACCAGCTCAGTCCTCCTCTGACAACCTCACCTAACCAGCAACACCTGGGGCTCTGATTGGGCCTCTGCCAGCCGCACCTGGGCTCAATAAAGGACCGGTGATTAGGTGAAGCTCATGTACCCTGGACTGTTTCTTTATTCAAACGTGTGTGAAGAAGTCTCTCACAGGTCTATGTTTTCTGTGTTTCTTTATTCAAACGTGTGTGAAGAAGTCTCTCACAGGTCTATGTTTTCTGTGTTTCTTTAGACACCAGCAGAGTACACCTCCCTGACTGGCATCAAGTCCACAGAGAGGCGTACTACCATCGTCCATGGCCTGCGTGATGTAAGTGCTCCCTGTTTTCTTAACACCATTTTCTTAACAAAAGTCTGTGTCCAGTCGTCCAGTATTTCTGTAGGCTATGTGAGCCGCATATCAAGACCAGCATCGATTTGGTTTTCATAGTTTAAATTAATGTGTAAGTGCAAAATGGAAGGACAGACTGACAGACAGACTGACGGACTGAGAAACTCACAGACAGATAGACAGACTGACAGATAGACTAAACCTTCGATCCATTTGACACTTGACAAGTCTTGTATTGTAATTGCTATGACTACCAGTTAGACAGACAGACAGACAGACATGAATACTGTATATCTAGTGTTCATTTGCTGCTTTTCAAATGAGCTGTGAGGTGAATGTGACTGAACTGTCATTGACTGTGTTTGTAAATGCAGCTCTACCCAAAGGCAGCGGAAGCCGGGGAGGAGGAAGCCATGGCGTTCCTCACCTTAATGGAGCAGATGATGGCTGTGGACGCCAAGCTGAGAGCCACGCCCAGCGACGCTCTGCAGTCCATCTTCATCACCATGGAGGACGCCACCAGCTCTTGGTAAGTGTGTGTGTGTCAGTGTGTGTGTTGTGTGAACACTGTTAACAGACAGTGGTTAGACAGGTGTTTGAGAGATGAAGTGAAGGATGATCAATTGATGGATTGATTGATGTATTGATTGATTGTCATACTTCTTGCAGGGAACATGACAGCGCTGATGACACTGTCCTGGCTGACACCAGCACTGTTCCAGCTGACACCAGCACTGTTCCAGCTGACGAGCCTTCCTGTCCCACTGAGACAGCTGAGGAGGCGTTGACCGCTGACCCAATCACTGAGGTCAAGAAAAAAAGTAAGATTCAAGGCCAAATGTGATCTGTTCAGGTTTCTGCTTCAAATTATATGTCCTAATGTTGAGAAGGGTGCTCGAGTCGTTTGACTAAATGTCAAATTGCTTTTCTTGCAGGGTTCAGACCTTTTAAGAAGTGGAGGCGAGTTGTCTCCAGGGTGAAGGCCCTGCTGTGTTGCCTTCCCCAGGATGATGTCTGAGCTGAGGCTGCACCTCCTCAGCTCCAGGTGCACACTGCACCTCCTCAGCTCCAGGTGCCGCCCGCACCTCCTCAGCTCCAGGTGCACACTGCACCTCCTCAGCTCCAGGTGCCGCCCGCACCTCCTCAGCTCCAGGTGCTCCCTGCACCTCCTCCGCCCCAGGTGCTCCCTGCACCACCTCCTCCGCTGCAGGTGGTGCCCGCACCTCCTCAGCTCCAGGTGCTGCCTGCACCTCCTCAGCTCCAGGTGCTCCCTGCACCTCCTCAGCTGCAGGTGCACCCTGCACCTCCTCCACCCCAGGTGCTCCCTGCACCACCTCCTCCGCTGCAGGTGCCCCTCGCACTGCCAGTCCTGGTGGCCCCCGCAGCTCCAGTCCCGGTGCACCTGCACCTCCAGTCCCGGTGCCCCCTGCACCTCCATCTACCTAACCAGCTCAGTCCTCCTCTGACAACCTCACCTAACCAGCAACACCTGGGGCTCTGATTGGGCCTCTGCCAGCCGCACCTGGGCTCAATAAAGGACCGGTGATTAGGTGAAGCTCATGTACCCTGGACTGTTTCTTTATTCAAACGTGTGTGAAGAAGTCTCTCACAGGTCTATGTTTTCTGTGTTTCTTTATTCAAACGTGTGTGAAGAAGTCTCTCACAGGTCTATGTTTTCTGTGTTTCTTTAGACACCAGCAGAGTACACCTCCCTGACTGGCATCAAGTCCACAGAGAGGCGTACTACCATCGTCCATGGCCTGCGTGATGTAAGTGCTCCCTGTTTTCTTAACACCATTTTCTTAACAAAAGTCTGTGTCCAGTCGTCCAGTATTTCTGTAGGCTATGTGAGCCGCATATCAAGACCAGCATCGATTTGGTTTTCATAGTTTAAATTAATGTGTAAGTGCAAAATGGAAGGACAGACTGACAGACAGACTGACGGACTGAGAAACTCACAGACAGATAGACAGACTGACAGATAGACTAAACCTTCGATCCATTTGACACTTGACAAGTCTTGTATTGTAATTGCTATGACTACCAGTTAGACAGACAGACAGACAGACATGAATACTGTATATCTAGTGTTCATTTGCTGCTTTTCAAATGAGCTGTGAGGTGAATGTGACTGAACTGTCATTGACTGTGTTTGTAAATGCAGCTCTACCCAAAGGCAGCGGAAGCCGGGGAGGAGGAAGCCATGGCGTTCCTCACCTTAATGGAGCAGATGATGGCTGTGGACGCCAAGCTGAGAGCCACGCCCAGCGACGCTCTGCAGTCCATCTTCATCACCATGGAGGACGCCACCAGCTCTTGGTAAGTGTGTGTGTGTCAGTGTGTGTGTTGTGTGAACACTGTTAACAGACAGTGGTTAGACAGGTGTTTGAGAGATGAAGTGAAGGATGATCAATTGATGGATTGATTGATGTATTGATTGATTGTCATACTTCTTGCAGGGAACATGACAGCGCTGATGACACTGTCCTGGCTGACACCAGCACTGTTCCAGCTGACACCAGCACTGTTCCAGCTGACGAGCCTTCCTGTCCCACTGAGACAGCTGAGGAGGCGTTGACCGCTGACCCAATCACTGAGGTCAAGAAAAAAAGTAAGATTCAAGGCCAAATGTGATCTGTTCAGGTTTCTGCTTCAAATTATATGTCCTAATGTTGAGAAGGGTGCTCGAGTCGTTTGACTAAATGTCAAATTGCTTTTCTTGCAGGGTTCAGACCTTTTAAGAAGTGGAGGCGAGTTGTCTCCAGGGTGAAGGCCCTGCTGTGTTGCCTTCCCCAGGATGATGTCTGAGCTGAGGCTGCACCTCCTCAGCTCCAGGTGCACACTGCACCTCCTCAGCTCCAGGTGCCGCCCGCACCTCCTCAGCTCCAGGTGCACACTGCACCTCCTCAGCTCCAGGTGCCGCCCGCACCTCCTCAGCTCCAGGTGCTCCCTGCACCTCCTCCGCCCCAGGTGCTCCCTGCACCACCTCCTCCGCTGCAGGTGGTGCCCGCACCTCCTCAGCTCCAGGTGCTGCCTGCACCTCCTCAGCTCCAGGTGCTCCCTGCACCTCCTCAGCTGCAGGTGCACCCTGCACCTCCTCCACCCCAGGTGCTCCCTGCACCACCTCCTCCGCTGCAGGTGCCCCTCGCACTGCCAGTCCTGGTGGCCCCCGCAGCTCCAGTCCCGGTGCACCTGCACCTCCAGTCCCGGTGCCCCCTGCACCTCCATCTACCTAACCAGCTCAGTCCTCCTCTGACAACCTCACCTAACCAGCAACACCTGGGGCTCTGATTGGGCCTCTGCCAGCCGCACCTGGGCTCAATAAAGGACCGGTGATTAGGTGAAGCTCATGTACCCTGGACTGTTTCTTTATTCAAACGTGTGTGAAGAAGTCTCTCACAGGTCTATGTTTTCTGTGTTTCTTTATTCAAACGTGTGTGAAGAAGTCTCTCACAGGTCTATGTTTTCTGTGTTTCTTTAGACACCAGCAGAGTACACCTCCCTGACTGGCATCAAGTCCACAGAGAGGCGTACTACCATCGTCCATGGCCTGCGTGATGTAAGTGCTCCCTGTTTTCTTAACACCATTTTCTTAACAAAAGTCTGTGTCCAGTCGTCCAGTATTTCTGTAGGCTATGTGAGCCGCATATCAAGACCAGCATCGATTTGGTTTTCATAGTTTAAATTAATGTGTAAGTGCAAAATGGAAGGACAGACTGACAGACAGACTGACGGACTGAGAAACTCACAGACAGATAGACAGACTGACAGATAGACTAAACCTTCGATCCATTTGACACTTGACAAGTCTTGTATTGTAATTGCTATGACTACCAGTTAGACAGACAGACAGACAGACATGAATACTGTATATCTAGTGTTCATTTGCTGCTTTTCAAATGAGCTGTGAGGTGAATGTGACTGAACTGTCATTGACTGTGTTTGTAAATGCAGCTCTACCCAAAGGCAGCGGAAGCCGGGGAGGAGGAAGCCATGGCGTTCCTCACCTTAATGGAGCAGATGATGGCTGTGGACGCCAAGCTGAGAGCCACGCCCAGCGACGCTCTGCAGTCCATCTTCATCACCATGGAGGACGCCACCAGCTCTTGGTAAGTGTGTGTGTGTCAGTGTGTGTGTTGTGTGAACACTGTTAACAGACAGTGGTTAGACAGGTGTTTGAGAGATGAAGTGAAGGATGATCAATTGATGGATTGATTGATGTATTGATTGATTGTCATACTTCTTGCAGGGAACATGACAGCGCTGATGACACTGTCCTGGCTGACACCAGCACTGTTCCAGCTGACACCAGCACTGTTCCAGCTGACGAGCCTTCCTGTCCCACTGAGACAGCTGAGGAGGCGTTGACCGCTGACCCAATCACTGAGGTCAAGAAAAAAAGTAAGATTCAAGGCCAAATGTGATCTGTTCAGGTTTCTGCTTCAAATTATATGTCCTAATGTTGAGAAGGGTGCTCGAGTCGTTTGACTAAATGTCAAATTGCTTTTCTTGCAGGGTTCAGACCTTTTAAGAAGTGGAGGCGAGTTGTCTCCAGGGTGAAGGCCCTGCTGTGTTGCCTTCCCCAGGATGATGTCTGAGCTGAGGCTGCACCTCCTCAGCTCCAGGTGCACACTGCACCTCCTCAGCTCCAGGTGCCGCCCGCACCTCCTCAGCTCCAGGTGCACACTGCACCTCCTCAGCTCCAGGTGCCGCCCGCACCTCCTCAGCTCCAGGTGCTCCCTGCACCTCCTCCGCCCCAGGTGCTCCCTGCACCACCTCCTCCGCTGCAGGTGGTGCCCGCACCTCCTCAGCTCCAGGTGCTGCCTGCACCTCCTCAGCTCCAGGTGCTCCCTGCACCTCCTCAGCTGCAGGTGCACCCTGCACCTCCTCCACCCCAGGTGCTCCCTGCACCACCTCCTCCGCTGCAGGTGCCCCTCGCACTGCCAGTCCTGGTGGCCCCCGCAGCTCCAGTCCCGGTGCACCTGCACCTCCAGTCCCGGTGCCCCCTGCACCTCCATCTACCTAACCAGCTCAGTCCTCCTCTGACAACCTCACCTAACCAGCAACACCTGGGGCTCTGATTGGGCCTCTGCCAGCCGCACCTGGGCTCAATAAAGGACCGGTGATTAGGTGAAGCTCATGTACCCTGGACTGTTTCTTTATTCAAACGTGTGTGAAGAAGTCTCTCACAGGTCTATGTTTTCTGTGTTTCTTTATTCAAACGTGTGTGAAGAAGTCTCTCACAGGTCTATGTTTTCTGTGTTTCTTTAGACACCAGCAGAGTACACCTCCCTGACTGGCATCAAGTCCACAGAGAGGCGTACTACCATCGTCCATGGCCTGCGTGATGTAAGTGCTCCCTGTTTTCTTAACACCATTTTCTTAACAAAAGTCTGTGTCCAGTCGTCCAGTATTTCTGTAGGCTATGTGAGCCGCATATCAAGACCAGCATCGATTTGGTTTTCATAGTTTAAATTAATGTGTAAGTGCAAAATGGAAGGACAGACTGACAGACAGACTGACGGACTGAGAAACTCACAGACAGATAGACAGACTGACAGATAGACTAAACCTTCGATCCATTTGACACTTGACAAGTCTTGTATTGTAATTGCTATGACTACCAGTTAGACAGACAGACAGACAGACATGAATACTGTATATCTAGTGTTCATTTGCTGCTTTTCAAATGAGCTGTGAGGTGAATGTGACTGAACTGTCATTGACTGTGTTTGTAAATGCAGCTCTACCCAAAGGCAGCGGAAGCCGGGGAGGAGGAAGCCATGGCGTTCCTCACCTTAATGGAGCAGATGATGGCTGTGGACGCCAAGCTGAGAGCCACGCCCAGCGACGCTCTGCAGTCCATCTTCATCACCATGGAGGACGCCACCAGCTCTTGGTAAGTGTGTGTGTGTCAGTGTGTGTGTTGTGTGAACACTGTTAACAGACAGTGGTTAGACAGGTGTTTGAGAGATGAAGTGAAGGATGATCAATTGATGGATTGATTGATGTATTGATTGATTGTCATACTTCTTGCAGGGAACATGACAGCGCTGATGACACTGTCCTGGCTGACACCAGCACTGTTCCAGCTGACACCAGCACTGTTCCAGCTGACGAGCCTTCCTGTCCCACTGAGACAGCTGAGGAGGCGTTGACCGCTGACCCAATCACTGAGGTCAAGAAAAAAAGTAAGATTCAAGGCCAAATGTGATCTGTTCAGGTTTCTGCTTCAAATTATATGTCCTAATGTTGAGAAGGGTGCTCGAGTCGTTTGACTAAATGTCAAATTGCTTTTCTTGCAGGGTTCAGACCTTTTAAGAAGTGGAGGCGAGTTGTCTCCAGGGTGAAGGCCCTGCTGTGTTGCCTTCCCCAGGATGATGTCTGAGCTGAGGCTGCACCTCCTCAGCTCCAGGTGCACACTGCACCTCCTCAGCTCCAGGTGCCGCCCGCACCTCCTCAGCTCCAGGTGCACACTGCACCTCCTCAGCTCCAGGTGCCGCCCGCACCTCCTCAGCTCCAGGTGCTCCCTGCACCTCCTCCGCCCCAGGTGCTCCCTGCACCACCTCCTCCGCTGCAGGTGGTGCCCGCACCTCCTCAGCTCCAGGTGCTGCCTGCACCTCCTCAGCTCCAGGTGCTCCCTGCACCTCCTCAGCTGCAGGTGCACCCTGCACCTCCTCCACCCCAGGTGCTCCCTGCACCACCTCCTCCGCTGCAGGTGCCCCTCGCACTGCCAGTCCTGGTGGCCCCCGCAGCTCCAGTCCCGGTGCACCTGCACCTCCAGTCCCGGTGCCCCCTGCACCTCCATCTACCTAACCAGCTCAGTCCTCCTCTGACAACCTCACCTAACCAGCAACACCTGGGGCTCTGATTGGGCCTCTGCCAGCCGCACCTGGGCTCAATAAAGGACCGGTGATTAGGTGAAGCTCATGTACCCTGGACTGTTTCTTTATTCAAACGTGTGTGAAGAAGTCTCTCACAGGTCTATGTTTTCTGTGTTTCTTTATTCAAACGTGTGTGAAGAAGTCTCTCACAGGTCTATGTTTTCTGTGTTTCTTTAGACACCAGCAGAGTACACCTCCCTGACTGGCATCAAGTCCACAGAGAGGCGTACTACCATCGTCCATGGCCTGCGTGATGTAAGTGCTCCCTGTTTTCTTAACACCATTTTCTTAACAAAAGTCTGTGTCCAGTCGTCCAGTATTTCTGTAGGCTATGTGAGCCGCATATCAAGACCAGCATCGATTTGGTTTTCATAGTTTAAATTAATGTGTAAGTGCAAAATGGAAGGACAGACTGACAGACAGACTGACGGACTGAGAAACTCACAGACAGATAGACAGACTGACAGATAGACTAAACCTTCGATCCATTTGACACTTGACAAGTCTTGTATTGTAATTGCTATGACTACCAGTTAGACAGACAGACAGACAGACATGAATACTGTATATCTAGTGTTCATTTGCTGCTTTTCAAATGAGCTGTGAGGTGAATGTGACTGAACTGTCATTGACTGTGTTTGTAAATGCAGCTCTACCCAAAGGCAGCGGAAGCCGGGGAGGAGGAAGCCATGGCGTTCCTCACCTTAATGGAGCAGATGATGGCTGTGGACGCCAAGCTGAGAGCCACGCCCAGCGACGCTCTGCAGTCCATCTTCATCACCATGGAGGACGCCACCAGCTCTTGGTAAGTGTGTGTGTGTCAGTGTGTGTGTTGTGTGAACACTGTTAACAGACAGTGGTTAGACAGGTGTTTGAGAGATGAAGTGAAGGATGATCAATTGATGGATTGATTGATGTATTGATTGATTGTCATACTTCTTGCAGGGAACATGACAGCGCTGATGACACTGTCCTGGCTGACACCAGCACTGTTCCAGCTGACACCAGCACTGTTCCAGCTGACGAGCCTTCCTGTCCCACTGAGACAGCTGAGGAGGCGTTGACCGCTGACCCAATCACTGAGGTCAAGAAAAAAAGTAAGATTCAAGGCCAAATGTGATCTGTTCAGGTTTCTGCTTCAAATTATATGTCCTAATGTTGAGAAGGGTGCTCGAGTCGTTTGACTAAATGTCAAATTGCTTTTCTTGCAGGGTTCAGACCTTTTAAGAAGTGGAGGCGAGTTGTCTCCAGGGTGAAGGCCCTGCTGTGTTGCCTTCCCCAGGATGATGTCTGAGCTGAGGCTGCACCTCCTCAGCTCCAGGTGCACACTGCACCTCCTCAGCTCCAGGTGCCGCCCGCACCTCCTCAGCTCCAGGTGCACACTGCACCTCCTCAGCTCCAGGTGCCGCCCGCACCTCCTCAGCTCCAGGTGCTCCCTGCACCTCCTCCGCCCCAGGTGCTCCCTGCACCACCTCCTCCGCTGCAGGTGGTGCCCGCACCTCCTCAGCTCCAGGTGCTGCCTGCACCTCCTCAGCTCCAGGTGCTCCCTGCACCTCCTCAGCTGCAGGTGCACCCTGCACCTCCTCCACCCCAGGTGCTCCCTGCACCACCTCCTCCGCTGCAGGTGCCCCTCGCACTGCCAGTCCTGGTGGCCCCCGCAGCTCCAGTCCCGGTGCACCTGCACCTCCAGTCCCGGTGCCCCCTGCACCTCCATCTACCTAACCAGCTCAGTCCTCCTCTGACAACCTCACCTAACCAGCAACACCTGGGGCTCTGATTGGGCCTCTGCCAGCCGCACCTGGGCTCAATAAAGGACCGGTGATGAGGTGAAGCTCATGTACCCTGGACTGTTTCTTTATTCAAACGTGTGTGAAGAAGTCTCTCACAGGTCTATGTTTTCTGTGTTTCTTTATTCAAACGTGTGTGAAGAAGTCTCTCACAGGTCTATGTTTTCTGTGTTTCTTTAGACACCAGCAGAGTACACCTCCCTGACTGGCATCAAGTCCACAGAGAGGCGTACTACCATCGTCCATGGCCTGCGTGATGTAAGTGCTCCCTGTTTTCTTAACACCATTTTCTTAACAAAAGTCTGTGTCCAGTCGTCCAGTATTTCTGTAGGCTATGTGAGCCGCATATCAAGACCAGCATCGATTTGGTTTTCATAGTTTAAATTAATGTGTAAGTGCAAAATGGAAGGACAGACTGACAGACAGACTGACGGACTGAGAAACTCACAGACAGATAGACAGACTGACAGATAGACTAAACCTTCGATCCATTTGACACTTGACAAGTCTTGTATTGTAATTGCTATGACTACCAGTTAGACAGACAGACAGACAGACATGAATACTGTATATCTAGTGTTCATTTGCTGCTTTTCAAATGAGCTGTGAGGTGAATGTGACTGAACTGTCATTGACTGTGTTTGTAAATGCAGCTCTACCCAAAGGCAGCGGAAGCCGGGGAGGAGGAAGCCATGGCGTTCCTCACCTTAATGGAGCAGATGATGGCTGTGGACGCCAAGCTGAGAGCCACGCCCAGCGACGCTCTGCAGTCCATCTTCATCACCATGGAGGACGCCACCAGCTCTTGGTAAGTGTGTGTGTGTCAGTGTGTGTGTTGTGTGAACACTGTTAACAGACAGTGGTTAGACAGGTGTTTGAGAGATGAAGTGAAGGATGATCAATTGATGGATTGATTGATGTATTGATTGATTGTCATACTTCTTGCAGGGAACATGACAGCGCTGATGACACTGTCCTGGCTGACACCAGCACTGTTCCAGCTGACACCAGCACTGTTCCAGCTGACGAGCCTTCCTGTCCCACTGAGACAGCTGAGGAGGCGTTGACCGCTGACCCAATCACTGAGGTCAAGAAAAAAAGTAAGATTCAAGGCCAAATGTGATCTGTTCAGGTTTCTGCTTCAAATTATATGTCCTAATGTTGAGAAGGGTGCTCGAGTCGTTTGACTAAATGTCAAATTGCTTTTCTTGCAGGGTTCAGACCTTTTAAGAAGTGGAGGCGAGTTGTCTCCAGGGTGAAGGCCCTGCTGTGTTGCCTTCCCCAGGATGATGTCTGAGCTGAGGCTGCACCTCCTCAGCTCCAGGTGCACACTGCACCTCCTCAGCTCCAGGTGCCGCCCGCACCTCCTCAGCTCCAGGTGCACACTGCACCTCCTCAGCTCCAGGTGCCGCCCGCACCTCCTCAGCTCCAGGTGCTCCCTGCACCTCCTCAGCTCCAGGTGCTGCCTGCACCTCCTCAGCTCCAGGTGCTCCCTGCACCTCCTCAGCTGCAGGTGCACCCTGCACCTCCTCCACCCCAGGTGCTCCCTGCACCACCTCCTCCGCTGCAGGTGCCCCTCGCACTGCCAGTCCTGGTGGCCCCCGCAGCTCCAGTCCCGGTGCACCTGCACCTCCAGTCCCGGTGCCCCCTGCACCTCCATCTACCTAACCAGCTCAGTCCTCCTCTGACAACCTCACCTAACCAGCAACACCTGGGGCTCTGATTGGGCCTCTGCCAGCCGCACCTGGGCTCAATAAAGGACCGGTGATTAGGTGAAGCTCATGTACCCTGGACTGTTTCTTTATTCAAACGTGTGTGAAGAAGTCTCTCACAGGTCTATGTTTTCTGTGTTTCTTTATTCAAACGTGTGTGAAGAAGTCTCTCACAGGTCTATGTTTTCTGTGTTTCTTTAGACACCAGCAGAGTACACCTCCCTGACTGGCATCAAGTCCACAGAGAGGCGTACTACCATCGTCCATGGCCTGCGTGATGTAAGTGCTCCCTGTTTTCTTAACACCATTTTCTTAACAAAAGTCTGTGTCCAGTCGTCCAGTATTTCTGTAGGCTATGTGAGCCGCATATCAAGACCAGCATCGATTTGGTTTTCATAGTTTAAATTAATGTGTAAGTGCAAAATGGAAGGACAGACTGACAGACAGACTGACGGACTGAGAAACTCACAGACAGATAGACAGACTGACAGATAGACTAAACCTTCGATCCATTTGACACTTGACAAGTCTTGTATTGTAATTGCTATGACTACCAGTTAGACAGACAGACAGACAGACATGAATACTGTATATCTAGTGTTCATTTGCTGCTTTTCAAATGAGCTGTGAGGTGAATGTGACTGAACTGTCATTGACTGTGTTTGTAAATGCAGCTCTACCCAAAGGCAGCGGAAGCCGGGGAGGAGGAAGCCATGGCGTTCCTCACCTTAATGGAGCAGATGATGGCTGTGGACGCCAAGCTGAGAGCCACGCCCAGCGACGCTCTGCAGTCCATCTTCATCACCATGGAGGACGCCACCAGCTCTTGGTAAGTGTGTGTGTGTCAGTGTGTGTGTTGTGTGAACACTGTTAACAGACAGTGGTTAGACAGGTGTTTGAGAGATGAAGTGAAGGATGATCAATTGATGGATTGATTGATGTATTGATTGATTGTCATACTTCTTGCAGGGAACATGACAGCGCTGATGACACTGTCCTGGCTGACACCAGCACTGTTCCAGCTGACACCAGCACTGTTCCAGCTGACGAGCCTTCCTGTCCCACTGAGACAGCTGAGGAGGCGTTGACCGCTGACCCAATCACTGAGGTCAAGAAAAAAAGTAAGATTCAAGGCCAAATGTGATCTGTTCAGGTTTCTGCTTCAAATTATATGTCCTAATGTTGAGAAGGGTGCTCGAGTCGTTTGACTAAATGTCAAATTGCTTTTCTTGCAGGGTTCAGACCTTTTAAGAAGTGGAGGCGAGTTGTCTCCAGGGTGAAGGCCCTGCTGTGTTGCCTTCCCCAGGATGATGTCTGAGCTGAGGCTGCACCTCCTCAGCTCCAGGTGCACACTGCACCTCCTCAGCTCCAGGTGCCGCCCGCACCTCCTCAGCTCCAGGTGCACACTGCACCTCCTCAGCTCCAGGTGCCGCCCGCACCTCCTCAGCTCCAGGTGCTCCCTGCACCTCCTCCGCCCCAGGTGCTCCCTGCACCACCTCCTCCGCTGCAGGTGGTGCCCGCACCTCCTCAGCTCCAGGTGCTGCCTGCACCTCCTCAGCTCCAGGTGCTCCCTGCACCTCCTCAGCTGCAGGTGCACCCTGCACCTCCTCCACCCCAGGTGCTCCCTGCACCACCTCCTCCGCTGCAGGTGCCCCTCGCACTGCCAGTCCTGGTGGCCCCCGCAGCTCCAGTCCCGGTGCACCTGCACCTCCAGTCCCGGTGCCCCCTGCACCTCCATCTACCTAACCAGCTCAGTCCTCCTCTGACAACCTCACCTAACCAGCAACACCTGGGGCTCTGATTGGGCCTCTGCCAGCCGCACCTGGGCTCAATAAAGGACCGGTGATTAGGTGAAGCTCATGTACCCTGGACTGTTTCTTTATTCAAACGTGTGTGAAGAAGTCTCTCACAGGTCTATGTTTTCTGTGTTTCTTTATTCAAACGTGTGTGAAGAAGTCTCTCACAGGTCTATGTTTTCTGTGTTTCTTTAGACACCAGCAGAGTACACCTCCCTGACTGGCATCAAGTCCACAGAGAGGCGTACTACCATCGTCCATGGCCTGCGTGATGTAAGTGCTCCCTGTTTTCTTAACACCATTTTCTTAACAAAAGTCTGTGTCCAGTCGTCCAGTATTTCTGTAGGCTATGTGAGCCGCATATCAAGACCAGCATCGATTTGGTTTTCATAGTTTAAATTAATGTGTAAGTGCAAAATGGAAGGACAGACTGACAGACAGACTGACGGACTGAGAAACTCACAGACAGATAGACAGACTGACAGATAGACTAAACCTTCGATCCATTTGACACTTGACAAGTCTTGTATTGTAATTGCTATGACTACCAGTTAGACAGACAGACAGACAGACATGAATACTGTATATCTAGTGTTCATTTGCTGCTTTTCAAATGAGCTGTGAGGTGAATGTGACTGAACTGTCATTGACTGTGTTTGTAAATGCAGCTCTACCCAAAGGCAGCGGAAGCCGGGGAGGAGGAAGCCATGGCGTTCCTCACCTTAATGGAGCAGATGATGGCTGTGGACGCCAAGCTGAGAGCCACGCCCAGCGACGCTCTGCAGTCCATCTTCATCACCATGGAGGACGCCACCAGCTCTTGGTAAGTGTGTGTGTGTCAGTGTGTGTGTTGTGTGAACACTGTTAACAGACAGTGGTTAGACAGGTGTTTGAGAGATGAAGTGAAGGATGATCAATTGATGGATTGATTGATGTATTGATTGATTGTCATACTTCTTGCAGGGAACATGACAGCGCTGATGACACTGTCCTGGCTGACACCAGCACTGTTCCAGCTGACACCAGCACTGTTCCAGCTGACGAGCCTTCCTGTCCCACTGAGACAGCTGAGGAGGCGTTGACCGCTGACCCAATCACTGAGGTCAAGAAAAAAAGTAAGATTCAAGGCCAAATGTGATCTGTTCAGGTTTCTGCTTCAAATTATATGTCCTAATGTTGAGAAGGGTGCTCGAGTCGTTTGACTAAATGTCAAATTGCTTTTCTTGCAGGGTTCAGACCTTTTAAGAAGTGGAGGCGAGTTGTCTCCAGGGTGAAGGCCCTGCTGTGTTGCCTTCCCCAGGATGATGTCTGAGCTGAGGCTGCACCTCCTCAGCTCCAGGTGCACACTGCACCTCCTCAGCTCCAGGTGCCGCCCGCACCTCCTCAGCTCCAGGTGCACACTGCACCTCCTCAGCTCCAGGTGCCGCCCGCACCTCCTCAGCTCCAGGTGCTCCCTGCACCTCCTCCGCCCCAGGTGCTCCCTGCACCACCTCCTCCGCTGCAGGTGGTGCCCGCACCTCCTCAGCTCCAGGTGCTGCCTGCACCTCCTCAGCTCCAGGTGCTCCCTGCACCTCCTCAGCTGCAGGTGCACCCTGCACCTCCTCCACCCCAGGTGCTCCCTGCACCACCTCCTCCGCTGCAGGTGCCCCTCGCACTGCCAGTCCTGGTGGCCCCCGCAGCTCCAGTCCCGGTGCACCTGCACCTCCAGTCCCGGTGCCCCCTGCACCTCCATCTACCTAACCAGCTCAGTCCTCCTCTGACAACCTCACCTAACCAGCAACACCTGGGGCTCTGATTGGGCCTCTGCCAGCCGCACCTGGGCTCAATAAAGGACCGGTGATTAGGTGAAGCTCATGTACCCTGGACTGTTTCTTTATTCAAACGTGTGTGAAGAAGTCTCTCACAGGTCTATGTTTTCTGTGTTTCTTTATTCAAACGTGTGTGAAGAAGTCTCTCACAGGTCTATATTTTCTGTGTTTCTTTAGACACCAGCAGAGTACACCTCCCTGACTGGCATCAAGTCCACAGAGAGGCGTACTACCATCGTCCATGGCCTGCGTGATGTAAGTGCTCCCTGTTTTCTTAACACCATTTTCTTAACAAAAGTCTGTGTCCAGTCGTCCAGTATTTCTGTAGGCTATGTGAGCCGCATATCAAGACCAGCATCGATTTGGTTTTCATAGTTTAAATTAATGTGTAAGTGCAAAATGGAAGGACAGACTGACAGACAGACTGACGGACTGAGAAACTCACAGACAGATAGACAGACTGACAGATAGACTAAACCTTCGATCCATTTGACACTTGACAAGTCTTGTATTGTAATTGCTATGACTACCAGTTAGACAGACAGACAGACAGACATGAATACTGTATATCTAGTGTTCATTTGCTGCTTTTCAAATGAGCTGTGAGGTGAATGTGACTGAACTGTCATTGACTGTGTTTGTAAATGCAGCTCTACCCAAAGGCAGCGGAAGCCGGGGAGGAGGAAGCCATGGCGTTCCTCACCTTAATGGAGCAGATGATGGCTGTGGACGCCAAGCTGAGAGCCACGCCCAGCGACGCTCTGCAGTCCATCTTCATCACCATGGAGGACGCCACCAGCTCTTGGTAAGTGTGTGTGTGTCAGTGTGTGTGTTGTGTGAACACTGTTAACAGACAGTGGTTAGACAGGTGTTTGAGAGATGAAGTGAAGGATGATCAATTGATGGATTGATTGATGTATTGATTGATTGTCATACTTCTTGCAGGGAACATGACAGCGCTGATGACACTGTCCTGGCTGACACCAGCACTGTTCCAGCTGACACCAGCACTGTTCCAGCTGACGAGCCTTCCTGTCCCACTGAGACAGCTGAGGAGGCGTTGACCGCTGACCCAATCACTGAGGTCAAGAAAAAAAGTAAGATTCAAGGCCAAATGTGATCTGTTCAGGTTTCTGCTTCAAATTATATGTCCTAATGTTGAGAAGGGTGCTCGAGTCGTTTGACTAAATGTCAAATTGCTTTTCTTGCAGGGTTCAGACCTTTTAAGAAGTGGAGGCGAGTTGTCTCCAGGGTGAAGGCCCTGCTGTGTTGCCTTCCCCAGGATGATGTCTGAGCTGAGGCTGCACCTCCTCAGCTCCAGGTGCACACTGCACCTCCTCAGCTCCAGGTGCCGCCCGCACCTCCTCAGCTCCAGGTGCACACTGCACCTCCTCAGCTCCAGGTGCCGCCCGCACCTCCTCAGCTCCAGGTGCTCCCTGCACCTCCTCCGCCCCAGGTGCTCCCTGCACCACCTCCTCCGCTGCAGGTGGTGCCCGCACCTCCTCAGCTCCAGGTGCTGCCTGCACCTCCTCAGCTCCAGGTGCTCCCTGCACCTCCTCAGCTGCAGGTGCACCCTGCACCTCCTCCACCCCAGGTGCTCCCTGCACCACCTCCTCCGCTGCAGGTGCCCCTCGCACTGCCAGTCCTGGTGGCCCCCGCAGCTCCAGTCCCGGTGCACCTGCACCTCCAGTCCCGGTGCCCCCTGCACCTCCATCTACCTAACCAGCTCAGTCCTCCTCTGACAACCTCACCTAACCAGCAACACCTGGGGCTCTGATTGGGCCTCTGCCAGCCGCACCTGGGCTCAATAAAGGACCGGTGATTAGGTGAAGCTCATGTACCCTGGACTGTTTCTTTATTCAAACGTGTGTGAAGAAGTCTCTCACAGGTCTATGTTTTCTGTGTTTCTTTATTCAAACGTGTGTGAAGAAGTCTCTCACAGGTCTATATTTTCTGTGTTTCTTTAGACACCAGCAGAGTACACCTCCCTGACTGGCATCAAGTCCACAGAGAGGCGTACTACCATCGTCCATGGCCTGCGTGATGTAAGTGCTCCCTGTTTTCTTAACACCATTTTCTTAACAAAAGTCTGTGTCCAGTCGTCCAGTATTTCTGTAGGCTATGTGAGCCGCATATCAAGACCAGCATCGATTTGGTTTTCATAGTTTAAATTAATGTGTAAGTGCAAAATGGAAGGACAGACTGACAGACAGACTGACGGACTGAGAAACTCACAGACAGATAGACAGACTGACAGATAGACTAAACCTTCGATCCATTTGACACTTGACAAGTCTTGTATTGTAATTGCTATGACTACCAGTTAGACAGACAGACAGACAGACATGAATACTGTATATCTAGTGTTCATTTGCTGCTTTTCAAATGAGCTGTGAGGTGAATGTGACTGAACTGTCATTGACTGTGTTTGTAAATGCAGCTCTACCCAAAGGCAGCGGAAGCCGGGGAGGAGGAAGCCATGGCGTTCCTCACCTTAATGGAGCAGATGATGGCTGTGGACGCCAAGCTGAGAGCCACGCCCAGCGACGCTCTGCAGTCCATCTTCATCACCATGGAGGACGCCACCAGCTCTTGGTAAGTGTGTGTGTGTCAGTGTGTGTGTTGTGTGAACACTGTTAACAGACAGTGGTTAGACAGGTGTTTGAGAGATGAAGTGAAGGATGATCAATTGATGGATTGATTGATGTATTGATTGATTGTCATACTTCTTGCAGGGAACATGACAGCGCTGATGACACTGTCCTGGCTGACACCAGCACTGTTCCAGCTGACACCAGCACTGTTCCAGCTGACGAGCCTTCCTGTCCCACTGAGACAGCTGAGGAGGCGTTGACCGCTGACCCAATCACTGAGGTCAAGAAAAAAAGTAAGATTCAAGGCCAAATGTGATCTGTTCAGGTTTCTGCTTCAAATTATATGTCCTAATGTTGAGAAGGGTGCTCGAGTCGTTTGACTAAATGTCAAATTGCTTTTCTTGCAGGGTTCAGACCTTTTAAGAAGTGGAGGCGAGTTGTCTCCAGGGTGAAGGCCCTGCTGTGTTGCCTTCCCCAGGATGATGTCTGAGCTGAGGCTGCACCTCCTCAGCTCCAGGTGCACACTGCACCTCCTCAGCTCCAGGTGCCGCCCGCACCTCCTCAGCTCCAGGTGCACACTGCACCTCCTCAGCTCCAGGTGCCGCCCGCACCTCCTCAGCTCCAGGTGCTCCCTGCACCTCCTCCGCCCCAGGTGCTCCCTGCACCACCTCCTCCGCTGCAGGTGGTGCCCGCACCTCCTCAGCTCCAGGTGCTGCCTGCACCTCCTCAGCTCCAGGTGCTCCCTGCACCTCCTCAGCTGCAGGTGCACCCTGCACCTCCTCCACCCCAGGTGCTCCCTGCACCACCTCCTCCGCTGCAGGTGCCCCTCGCACTGCCAGTCCTGGTGGCCCCCGCAGCTCCAGTCCCGGTGCACCTGCACCTCCAGTCCCGGTGCCCCCTGCACCTCCATCTACCTAACCAGCTCAGTCCTCCTCTGACAACCTCACCTAACCAGCAACACCTGGGGCTCTGATTGGGCCTCTGCCAGCCGCACCTGGGCTCAATAAAGGACCGGTGATTAGGTGAAGCTCATGTACCCTGGACTGTTTCTTTATTCAAACGTGTGTGAAGAAGTCTCTCACAGGTCTATGTTTTCTGTGTTTCTTTATTCAAACGTGTGTGAAGAAGTCTCTCACAGGTCTATATTTTCTGTGTTTCTTTAGACACCAGCAGAGTACACCTCCCTGACTGGCATCAAGTCCACAGAGAGGCGTACTACCATCGTCCATGGCCTGCGTGATGTAAGTGCTCCCTGTTTTCTTAACACCATTTTCTTAACAAAAGTCTGTGTCCAGTCGTCCAGTATTTCTGTAGGCTATGTGAGCCGCATATCAAGACCAGCATCGATTTGGTTTTCATAGTTTAAATTAATGTGTAAGTGCAAAATGGAAGGACAGACTGACAGACAGACTGACGGACTGAGAAACTCACAGACAGATAGACAGACTGACAGATAGACTAAACCTTCGATCCATTTGACACTTGACAAGTCTTGTATTGTAATTGCTATGACTACCAGTTAGACAGACAGACAGACAGACATGAATACTGTATATCTAGTGTTCATTTGCTGCTTTTCAAATGAGCTGTGAGGTGAATGTGACTGAACTGTCATTGACTGTGTTTGTAAATGCAGCTCTACCCAAAGGCAGCGGAAGCCGGGGAGGAGGAAGCCATGGCGTTCCTCACCTTAATGGAGCAGATGATGGCTGTGGACGCCAAGCTGAGAGCCACGCCCAGCGACGCTCTGCAGTCCATCTTCATCACCATGGAGGACGCCACCAGCTCTTGGTAAGTGTGTGTGTGTCAGTGTGTGTGTTGTGTGAACACTGTTAACAGACAGTGGTTAGACAGGTGTTTGAGAGATGAAGTGAAGGATGATCAATTGATGGATTGATTGATGTATTGATTGATTGTCATACTTCTTGCAGGGAACATGACAGCGCTGATGACACTGTCCTGGCTGACACCAGCACTGTTCCAGCTGACACCAGCACTGTTCCAGCTGACGAGCCTTCCTGTCCCACTGAGACAGCTGAGGAGGCGTTGACCGCTGACCCAATCACTGAGGTCAAGAAAAAAAGTAAGATTCAAGGCCAAATGTGATCTGTTCAGGTTTCTGCTTCAAATTATATGTCCTAATGTTGAGAAGGGTGCTCGAGTCGTTTGACTAAATGTCAAATTGCTTTTCTTGCAGGGTTCAGACCTTTTAAGAAGTGGAGGCGAGTTGTCTCCAGGGTGAAGGCCCTGCTGTGTTGCCTTCCCCAGGATGATGTCTGAGCTGAGGCTGCACCTCCTCAGCTCCAGGTGCACACTGCACCTCCTCAGCTCCAGGTGCCGCCCGCACCTCCTCAGCTCCAGGTGCACACTGCACCTCCTCAGCTCCAGGTGCCGCCCGCACCTCCTCAGCTCCAGGTGCTCCCTGCACCTCCTCCGCCCCAGGTGCTCCCTGCACCACCTCCTCCGCTGCAGGTGGTGCCCGCACCTCCTCAGCTCCAGGTGCTGCCTGCACCTCCTCAGCTCCAGGTGCTCCCTGCACCTCCTCAGCTGCAGGTGCACCCTGCACCTCCTCCACCCCAGGTGCTCCCTGCACCACCTCCTCCGCTGCAGGTGCCCCTCGCACTGCCAGTCCTGGTGGCCCCCGCAGCTCCAGTCCCGGTGCACCTGCACCTCCAGTCCCGGTGCCCCCTGCACCTCCATCTACCTAACCAGCTCAGTCCTCCTCTGACAACCTCACCTAACCAGCAACACCTGGGGCTCTGATTGGGCCTCTGCCAGCCGCACCTGGGCTCAATAAAGGACCGGTGATTAGGTGAAGCTCATGTACCCTGGACTGTTTCTTTATTCAAACGTGTGTGAAGAAGTCTCTCACAGGTCTATGTTTTCTGTGTTTCTTTATTCAAACGTGTGTGAAGAAGTCTCTCACAGGTCTATATTTTCTGTGTTTCTTTAGACACCAGCAGAGTACACCTCCCTGACTGGCATCAAGTCCACAGAGAGGCGTACTACCATCGTCCATGGCCTGCGTGATGTAAGTGCTCCCTGTTTTCTTAACACCATTTTCTTAACAAAAGTCTGTGTCCAGTCGTCCAGTATTTCTGTAGGCTATGTGAGCCGCATATCAAGACCAGCATCGATTTGGTTTTCATAGTTTAAATTAATGTGTAAGTGCAAAATGGAAGGACAGACTGACAGACAGACTGACGGACTGAGAAACTCACAGACAGATAGACAGACTGACAGATAGACTAAACCTTCGATCCATTTGACACTTGACAAGTCTTGTATTGTAATTGCTATGACTACCAGTTAGACAGACAGACAGACAGACATGAATACTGTATATCTAGTGTTCATTTGCTGCTTTTCAAATGAGCTGTGAGGTGAATGTGACTGAACTGTCATTGACTGTGTTTGTAAATGCAGCTCTACCCAAAGGCAGCGGAAGCCGGGGAGGAGGAAGCCATGGCGTTCCTCACCTTAATGGAGCAGATGATGGCTGTGGACGCCAAGCTGAGAGCCACGCCCAGCGACGCTCTGCAGTCCATCTTCATCACCATGGAGGACGCCACCAGCTCTTGGTAAGTGTGTGTGTGTCAGTGTGTGTGTTGTGTGAACACTGTTAACAGACAGTGGTTAGACAGGTGTTTGAGAGATGAAGTGAAGGATGATCAATTGATGGATTGATTGATGTATTGATTGATTGTCATACTTCTTGCAGGGAACATGACAGCGCTGATGACACTGTCCTGGCTGACACCAGCACTGTTCCAGCTGACACCAGCACTGTTCCAGCTGACGAGCCTTCCTGTCCCACTGAGACAGCTGAGGAGGCGTTGACCGCTGACCCAATCACTGAGGTCAAGAAAAAAAGTAAGATTCAAGGCCAAATGTGATCTGTTCAGGTTTCTGCTTCAAATTATATGTCCTAATGTTGAGAAGGGTGCTCGAGTCGTTTGACTAAATGTCAAATTGCTTTTCTTGCAGGGTTCAGACCTTTTAAGAAGTGGAGGCGAGTTGTCTCCAGGGTGAAGGCCCTGCTGTGTTGCCTTCCCCAGGATGATGTCTGAGCTGAGGCTGCACCTCCTCAGCTCCAGGTGCACACTGCACCTCCTCAGCTCCAGGTGCCGCCCGCACCTCCTCAGCTCCAGGTGCACACTGCACCTCCTCAGCTCCAGGTGCCGCCCGCACCTCCTCAGCTCCAGGTGCTCCCTGCACCTCCTCCGCCCCAGGTGCTCCCTGCACCACCTCCTCCGCTGCAGGTGGTGCCCGCACCTCCTCAGCTCCAGGTGCTGCCTGCACCTCCTCAGCTCCAGGTGCTCCCTGCACCTCCTCAGCTGCAGGTGCACCCTGCACCTCCTCCACCCCAGGTGCTCCCTGCACCACCTCCTCCGCTGCAGGTGCCCCTCGCACTGCCAGTCCTGGTGGCCCCCGCAGCTCCAGTCCCGGTGCACCTGCACCTCCAGTCCCGGTGCCCCCTGCACCTCCATCTACCTAACCAGCTCAGTCCTCCTCTGACAACCTCACCTAACCAGCAACACCTGGGGCTCTGATTGGGCCTCTGCCAGCCGCACCTGGGCTCAATAAAGGACCGGTGATTAGGTGAAGCTCATGTACCCTGGACTGTTTCTTTATTCAAACGTGTGTGAAGAAGTCTCTCACAGGTCTATGTTTTCTGTGTTTCTTTATTCAAACGTGTGTGAAGAAGTCTCTCACAGGTCTATATTTTCTGTGTTTCTTTAGACACCAGCAGAGTACACCTCCCTGACTGGCATCAAGTCCACAGAGAGGCGTACTACCATCGTCCATGGCCTGCGTGATGTAAGTGCTCCCTGTTTTCTTAACACCATTTTCTTAACAAAAGTCTGTGTCCAGTCGTCCAGTATTTCTGTAGGCTATGTGAGCCGCATATCAAGACCAGCATCGATTTGGTTTTCATAGTTTAAATTAATGTGTAAGTGCAAAATGGAAGGACAGACTGACAGACAGACTGACGGACTGAGAAACTCACAGACAGATAGACAGACTGACAGATAGACTAAACCTTCGATCCATTTGACACTTGACAAGTCTTGTATTGTAATTGCTATGACTACCAGTTAGACAGACAGACAGACAGACATGAATACTGTATATCTAGTGTTCATTTGCTGCTTTTCAAATGAGCTGTGAGGTGAATGTGACTGAACTGTCATTGACTGTGTTTGTAAATGCAGCTCTACCCAAAGGCAGCGGAAGCCGGGGAGGAGGAAGCCATGGCGTTCCTCACCTTAATGGAGCAGATGATGGCTGTGGACGCCAAGCTGAGAGCCACGCCCAGCGACGCTCTGCAGTCCATCTTCATCACCATGGAGGACGCCACCAGCTCTTGGTAAGTGTGTGTGTGTCAGTGTGTGTGTTGTGTGAACACTGTTAACAGACAGTGGTTAGACAGGTGTTTGAGAGATGAAGTGAAGGATGATCAATTGATGGATTGATTGATGTATTGATTGATTGTCATACTTCTTGCAGGGAACATGACAGCGCTGATGACACTGTCCTGGCTGACACCAGCACTGTTCCAGCTGACACCAGCACTGTTCCAGCTGACGAGCCTTCCTGTCCCACTGAGACAGCTGAGGAGGCGTTGACCGCTGACCCAATCACTGAGGTCAAGAAAAAAAGTAAGATTCAAGGCCAAATGTGATCTGTTCAGGTTTCTGCTTCAAATTATATGTCCTAATGTTGAGAAGGGTGCTCGAGTCGTTTGACTAAATGTCAAATTGCTTTTCTTGCAGGGTTCAGACCTTTTAAGAAGTGGAGGCGAGTTGTCTCCAGGGTGAAGGCCCTGCTGTGTTGCCTTCCCCAGGATGATGTCTGAGCTGAGGCTGCACCTCCTCAGCTCCAGGTGCACACTGCACCTCCTCAGCTCCAGGTGCCGCCCGCACCTCCTCAGCTCCAGGTGCACACTGCACCTCCTCAGCTCCAGGTGCCGCCCGCACCTCCTCAGCTCCAGGTGCTCCCTGCACCTCCTCCGCCCCAGGTGCTCCCTGCACCACCTCCTCCGCTGCAGGTGGTGCCCGCACCTCCTCAGCTCCAGGTGCTGCCTGCACCTCCTCAGCTCCAGGTGCTCCCTGCACCTCCTCAGCTGCAGGTGCACCCTGCACCTCCTCCACCCCAGGTGCTCCCTGCACCACCTCCTCCGCTGCAGGTGCCCCTCGCACTGCCAGTCCTGGTGGCCCCCGCAGCTCCAGTCCCGGTGCACCTGCACCTCCAGTCCCGGTGCCCCCTGCACCTCCATCTACCTAACCAGCTCAGTCCTCCTCTGACAACCTCACCTAACCAGCAACACCTGGGGCTCTGATTGGGCCTCTGCCAGCCGCACCTGGGCTCAATAAAGGACCGGTGATTAGGTGAAGCTCATGTACCCTGGACTGTTTCTTTATTCAAACGTGTGTGAAGAAGTCTCTCACAGGTCTATGTTTTCTGTGTTTCTTTATTCAAACGTGTGTGAAGAAGTCTCTCACAGGTCTATGTTTTCTGTGTTTCTTTATTCAAACGTGTGTGAAGAAGTCTCTCACAGGTCTATATTTTCTGTGTTTCTTTAGACACCAGCAGAGTACACCTCCCTGACTGGCATCAAGTCCACAGAGAGGCGTACTACCATCGTCCATGGCCTGCGTGATGTAAGTGCTCCCTGTTTTCTTAACACCATTTTCTTAACAAAAGTCTGTGTCCAGTCGTCCAGTATTTCTGTAGGCTATGTGAGCCGCATATCAAGACCAGCATCGATTTGGTTTTCATAGTTTAAATTAATGTGTAAGTGCAAAATGGAAGGACAGACTGACAGACAGACTGACGGACTGAGAAACTCACAGACAGATAGACAGACTGACAGATAGACTAAACCTTCGATCCATTTGACACTTGACAAGTCTTGTATTGTAATTGCTATGACTACCAGTTAGACAGACAGACAGACAGACATGAATACTGTATATCTAGTGTTCATTTGCTGCTTTTCAAATGAGCTGTGAGGTGAATGTGACTGAACTGTCATTGACTGTGTTTGTAAATGCAGCTCTACCCAAAGGCAGCGGAAGCCGGGGAGGAGGAAGCCATGGCGTTCCTCACCTTAATGGAGCAGATGATGGCTGTGGACGCCAAGCTGAGAGCCACGCCCAGCGACGCTCTGCAGTCCATCTTCATCACCATGGAGGACGCCACCAGCTCTTGGTAAGTGTGTGTGTGTCAGTGTGTGTGTTGTGTGAACACTGTTAACAGACAGTGGTTAGACAGGTGTTTGAGAGATGAAGTGAAGGATGATCAATTGATGGATTGATTGATGTATTGATTGATTGTCATACTTCTTGCAGGGAACATGACAGCGCTGATGACACTGTCCTGGCTGACACCAGCACTGTTCCAGCTGACACCAGCACTGTTCCAGCTGACGAGCCTTCCTGTCCCACTGAGACAGCTGAGGAGGCGTTGACCGCTGACCCAATCACTGAGGTCAAGAAAAAAAGTAAGATTCAAGGCCAAATGTGATCTGTTCAGGTTTCTGCTTCAAATTATATGTCCTAATGTTGAGAAGGGTGCTCGAGTCGTTTGACTAAATGTCAAATTGCTTTTCTTGCAGGGTTCAGACCTTTTAAGAAGTGGAGGCGAGTTGTCTCCAGGGTGAAGGCCCTGCTGTGTTGCCTTCCCCAGGATGATGTCTGAGCTGAGGCTGCACCTCCTCAGCTCCAGGTGCACACTGCACCTCCTCAGCTCCAGGTGCCGCCCGCACCTCCTCAGCTCCAGGTGCACACTGCACCTCCTCAGCTCCAGGTGCCGCCCGCACCTCCTCAGCTCCAGGTGCTCCCTGCACCTCCTCCGCCCCAGGTGCTCCCTGCACCACCTCCTCCGCTGCAGGTGGTGCCCGCACCTCCTCAGCTCCAGGTGCTGCCTGCACCTCCTCAGCTCCAGGTGCTCCCTGCACCTCCTCAGCTGCAGGTGCACCCTGCACCTCCTCCACCCCAGGTGCTCCCTGCACCACCTCCTCCGCTGCAGGTGCCCCTCGCACTGCCAGTCCTGGTGGCCCCCGCAGCTCCAGTCCCGGTGCACCTGCACCTCCAGTCCCGGTGCCCCCTGCACCTCCATCTACCTAACCAGCTCAGTCCTCCTCTGACAACCTCACCTAACCAGCAACACCTGGGGCTCTGATTGGGCCTCTGCCAGCCGCACCTGGGCTCAATAAAGGACCGGTGATTACTGTAGGTGAAGCTCATGTACCCTGGACTGCAGTGGACGATGCTGCTTTTGTGCATTATTTGAAGTAAGTGTCAGTTTTGCTCCTAGGCCTCAGCACTGAGGACCAGCCATCTCCCACACCTCACCACTGAGCATCAGCCAGCTACCAGGTCAGACCCAGGCCTCAGCAGTGGGTACCAAGTCCTGCACCACGTAGTCACACATGGTGCCTGACAGCACCTCCGGGATGCGCCACGGACTGCTGGGGGCCCACTCAGCCGCTTCCTGAGGGTGAGGTGGGCATGGGATGCTGCAGCCGGCGCCCCAGGGACTTTCTGCCTGGATGATGGCGGCCGAAAAGTCGTCTGCTTCGCTCCAGTAGGAGGAGGCGCTCGCCTGGCTCCATGTGTCCTCCTCCTCCATCGAAATAAATAAGAGAGTGTCCTCTGCTGGCAGGAGGTGAGGTCGGCTTGGGTTCCAGGCGGGGCTCCAGGTACTCTCGACGAAAGGGTCGCTACGGCTACTAAGAGTTTCCATGCTTGCTCGGTCAAGAACTTGCTGAGGAATGATGCCAAGCAGTGTTCCGTTTTGTTTTGTACACCTTTCATAAGCCCCGTCCCTTTGTCAGAGCCAATCAAATGACAATCCGTTATACAAGTCGGCCAATCACAGGCAAGGTCAATATTTCAACAGCTGACATGTCCAACAAACCTTTGTCATGCCTCTTTTGAAGTGTGGCGACTCTACAGAACTAAATAGACAGATTTCTAATCTCTCTGCTCTAGTGAAGATTCTGGAGTCCTGCGTGTCAGACCAGCGTAAACAAAGACTCCCACAATATACTCAATCTTTTGCATTCTGGATTCAGATCTATTGTTTTTGTTATATACAAAATGGAATTTGTGATGGTATGACATATTCTGTGTATCATATACAGTATGTACACGGACTACATGGTCCTGTATTCGTCTGCTCCTTCCTTTTGAGGCTGCGGTTACCAACCTCCAATCTGATTGTACCTGTTTGTAGCATGCTCTTTAGCTCAAAGCTAAACTAAGGCTACAGTATGTTGTTTGCACAAAGTAACACTGTGGCCCCCTCGTTTCTAATTCATACACTTGAAGGTGTCTCCATTGAGTTTGTTGATACGTATAAATACATAGGCTTCTGACTGGACAGAAATCTTAATACTATTTACAGATTTGCATGTCCCCACCTCCTTGGCCAAGCTTGACCCACTCTATCATGCTGCTTTGAGATGTATGTCTAACTCAGGCTTCAGGACTCATCATTGCACACTGTACATCACAGTCTGGTCAGATGGTCCTCCCTTGCTATGTGCACGATGCAGCATTGGTATATTTTAATGTATAAGGCCATTTTGGGCAGGCTGCCTTTGTATTTATGCTCTAAGTTTGTATCTGTTAATAACTCGTACAACCTCAGATCCAACAGTTGGTTACATTTTAAAATGCCACCTGTGTGGATAGAGGCTGGGAAAATTAGTCTCATTTTATTTTGCTCCTTGGACTTGGATGACCTGCAGACTTGTCTCAAATTGGTCTCCCTCATTTCATTGTCCAGTTTTAAACCAAAATGGTCAGAGGTCCTTATGTCATGCTGCTCCTGCCACAATGTACAACATGACTGTTACAATACACACACAGGCTAGTATTCTGTATAGTATACACAGTGTAGTATACTGTAGTATAGTATACAGAACAAGATGTCCAGGTTCTATTTTCTTAGCTTGTTTTATCTTTTTCCCTCCTAACTTAAGACTTCAAGCCTTTGTTGAGGCCACACATTCCAATGCTTAAACAGTTTGTAGATTGCAGACTGTACTTACAGTATTTCATTGTGAGTGTGTGTGTGTGTGTACTGTATATGTCCAAGTTCATTTTCATCTGATCTTATTGTTGCAATACATTTTATTTATGGTCATATGTTTTTGTTTGTTCATTTTGGTCACGTTCATGAAACAAAAGTAATGTTTTTGCACTGTGACATGTTAATCATTTATTATTCGTGGATGCAAACTTGTTTGTTTTGCAAAATAGACACTTAAGATTTGAGTCGTTTTGTGTCTTCGTGTTTTACCTTTTTTACTTTTACTATTACCGTACTTTGCATCCCTGATTTTTGCAAAACATTTTATTTGAGGTATGTTTTTATTTATTCATATGGTCATGCATGTTCATGAAAAAGGATATACGTATATGTTTTGCTCTGCAACATGTTTTGCTGGTGCTGTTGAAATAAACGAGTTACTTAGCTCTTCAACTTGTAAATAAGTGTCTGTCTCTATTTCTCAACTTACACAATACAGTAGTGGGCAGTGGTGGCCTAAAGGTTAGAGAAGCAAGCTTGTTATGGGAAGGTTGTCGGTTCAAACCCCGAGTCCGGCAGGATAAATCTGGGTGGGGAAAGTGAAAAGGCAGCGCTTGCCCCTCCCTCATTACCAACCCTACCTATGGGCGCACCGTAGACTACTGACGGGGGATGGGAGAGAGGGGGGGGATGCCCAAACGTTGTCCTACCAAGGTTGCTGAGACCCACAGGTGGGGTGAGGCTTCCCGGGCTCGCCGATGTGCCGTTTCCCTGCGGAGAACACGCACTGATTGGTGTCCTAGGGACTAGAACACATTAGGATGGGGGGAGTGTCACGGGGTGACTGTGTGTGGGTGTGGGTCATCTCTCCTTCACTGCACTCTGTATGAATGCACCCATCCAATTCCCTCCCTCACCTGGTGATTAGTGTGAATGTTTCCACCTGGGGTGATTGGCGCACCTGGGGTGAGCTGTGGGTTTTCCTGGCCACACAAGCTGCCATATATACAGGTGGAGAGTGGAGAGAAGGGAGAGCAAACCGGCAGAGCACACCGGCAGAGCAAACGGACACGAGCAAGTGACAGATGGGCTTGGACGGCACAGCGGACCGGATTGAGGAAAAGAGAGAGGACGCCCTGTGGAAATGGTAGAGGGATGAAGTACGCTTCACTCCTCTCTGAGCTAAGTACCTCTCTATAAATCTACAAGTTGACACACGTCATTGGAACTCATTGTGGCGCTGCTGTATGTGCATGGGACAACTAGTTATTTTTGGCTTAAATAAGTTTGGTTTGCTGTGGCCTCATATTTGGAGTTGTTTTGAGTTTGGAGGAGTATTGGCCTCGTATTTTCATTTATTTCGTTTATTTATTGAAAACACTAGTTTACTAGCTGTCCCAACACATGCGACTCTACTTCGCCTATGAGGCTGAATACTCGCCTATTGCCTCTAATTGACATGTTTGGTCGTAGGCTTTCCTGAACGCTGGACCTGCCGACAAAGGAAGCTGCCGGATCGTCGGAGGCGACGATCCGGGCTGCTGCGGGTTGGACTGAGCTTAAAGACTTTTAGCCGGGACTCTTTATCTTTTTAACTGTCAAAATAAATGCCTCTTGAGAACTTTGAACCTGTGTCTGCGTGCTGGCTTGGACAGAGTGCTCCCCAGTAAAGAGGAATAGTGAACAACTGAGGGGTTTCTGCCCCTGGTTACATCAACACTCTGTCTGATTTTTGATTTTTTTTTTTTTTCCAAAATCACCAGACACCAGAGAGGCTGAATACCGCACTGAGTCAATGCGGTCTTAGCCTCTCTGGTGTCAACACGCTGTCTGATTTTGGATTTTTTTTTTTTTTTCCAAAATCAGACTTGACACCAGAGAGGCTGAATACCGCACTGAGTCAATGCGGTCTTAGCCTCTCTGGTCTCAACACTCTGTCTGATTTTGGATTTCTTTTTTTTTTTTTTCCAAAATCAGACTTGACACCAGAGGCTGAATACCGCACTGAGTCAATGCGGTCTTATAGTGGAGCAGATTGCTGAAACAATATTTCACTTGGTGGTACAAGCACCAAATTTGGCACACAAGTGCTTCGGAACCTACTCTCTCAGAAAAGTACGTTATCCACTTGAAAAAACAAAATGGCCACCATTTTTCAAGATGGCCACCATTCGAAGTGGTTTTAAACAGTGTTTGAACTATATTTTGATTGAATAATCCTATTTTGATGGCCTATACATCGAAATATATGTTTTTGAGTATGAGAAATCCAATTCTGCATTTAGAAAATCAAAATTATTGAATATTATGATGATACAATGGGAATTAAACGAAAAAACACTCTCTTGGTGATGTTTCTGATGTGATGTCTAGGTACGTGACCACCCAATGTAGAGACATGTGGTAGGACAGTAAACTGTGCATATTGCATTTCAGCAGTGCTAGAAGATGTAGATGTATTTTTTTCAAAATGGCCACCAAATAACCAGAATGATTGAGCATTTTTCTAAAAGATGCGTTAACGACATTAGTTTCACTTTCGGCTTTTGGACCTGTAAGCTACTTGTAGGGGAGGCCACTTGTCTTTGTCTCCCCCAATGTTAGTTTTATTTTATTTTTTTGTATATATATATCTTTTTTATTTTATTTTTTCATTTTTAGATAACGGTATGAAAACACAGAAAATGTGTCAAAGCATAGGCTGCATGTTTTACGATTCAGAACTTGAATCAACATAACTTAAAAAAAATAATACAAATAACCAACTCAAACATTGCTGGTCATCATGGCTGTTCTATTCTTTTAGTCCTCACAGTTGCAGGCACACAACTGTGTACACTTCACGCCGAAGCGATAGCATTTGCATCGTCCTCGGCATTCAGTCTGACCCTGGCCAAATTCTACCCAAATCATTTCTAAGCCTGCATACTGAAGAGTCGCAAAAACATTGACTGCAACAACAAGAATATCTGTGTCGCATGCCTTAATCAACACAGACTTCATCTGTTGCTTGGCTGCATGAAGAGCATGTGTGAAGATTCTGGAGTCAGCTTCTTCGTGGTTGCAAGGACTTAAGCCTTCACGGCTGATGGGTTTGTTTGAAAGAGCCTGCTCTCCTTTGGTCACAACTACGACATTGTCGGGACACAGGGCCACTATCTTCTCAGCTAGGAACCTGAAGAGCTCAGTCTTGTTGTCGCTGTCTCGCAGGAAGCTTTTCCAGTTGTCACTCTACGTCGACCTCCCTTACCTCTGTTTGACCTTGTTTCAGCCTTCAGGCTTGAAGTCCAGTAGACATCAAAAATTATGTCTGTTCGCTCATACTTTGATGAGTATGTCTGGATCTTTGGAACTACATCTTGGACAGCATATTCCTCAAAGGTCTTTGATGTCTTTGGAGACAATGAATACACAAGAGAGGAACCATCAATGATAATAGCATCACATTCTGGTTGTTTGTCAGGAGGAGAAATGGTAGCTTCCAGAATTTTTGCAAGCTGAGACTTCTGACCAGAGTGGAGTTTCCCTGTGTCGCTCAGTGCTGCAGGGAAAGACTGATTCTCATGCTTAAAGAACTCAAGCAGGTCACACTCTCGTGATTGGCAGGATATAATGAGCTGCGAGAACAGACGACAGTCGTCTTTGAATACCTGCTTCTTCATGTCACTCGAAGCTGCAGCTGCCTCTTGGCGAAATAAGTCAGCTTTGTTCTTTTTAATGGGCCTATAAAAGGAAGCCTCATCACCCAGACCATTGAAAAAGTCTCTGAAGGCAACTTGACCTTTCTCAAAGTGAGTTCTTACAAGCTCAGCAGCACTGGGATGTGCAATGGTTTTTGTGTCCAATGTGAGCAGATCTTTGGACTCTTCATGGAAAGGATTGCCCAGATCCTTCATCACACCAAACAACTTCTGGACCTTGTCAGTGAAGGACTTCTGAGACTGACTGGTCTGCTCATGATGCCTGATATCTTCATTTGCTACTTTGACCTGAGATGCCAACTCATACTGGTTGACTAACTAGCTAACTTCTGGGCCAGACACCATCCACCGCCTCAGTGCAGATGGATCCTCAGTAACTCCAATCAGTTATCAGTAATCTGGTCTCAACACTCTGTCTGATTTTGGATTTTTTTTTTTTTTTTTTTTTTTCCAAAATTAGACTTGACACCAGAGAGGCTGAATACCGCATTGACTCAGTGCGGTATTCAGCCTCTCTGGTGTCAAGTCTGATTTTGGAAAAAAAAAAAAAAAAAAATCCAAAATCAGACAGAGTGTTGAGACCAGAGAGGCTAAGACCGCATTGACTCAGTGTGGTATTCAGCCTCTCTGGTGTCAAGTCTGATTTTGGAAAAAAAATAAAAAATCCAAAATCAGACAGAGTGTTGAGACCAGAGAGGCTAAGACCGCATTGACTCAGTGCGGTATTCAGCCTCTCTGGTGTCAAGTCTGATTTTGGAAAAAAAAAAAAAAAAAAATCCAAAATCAGGCAGAGTGTTGAGACCAGAGAGGCTAAGACCGCATTGACTCAGTGCGGTATTCAGCCTCTCTGGTGTCAAGTCTGATTTTGGAAAAAAAAAATCCAAAATCCAAAATCAGACAGAGTGTTGAGACCAGAGAGGCTAAGACCGCATTGACTCAGTGCGGTATTCAGCCTCTCTGGTGTCAAGTCTGATTTTGGAAAAAAAAAAAAAAAATCCAAAATCAGACAGAGTGTTGACACCAGAGAGGCTAAGACCGCATTGACTCAGTGCGGTATTCAGCCTCTCTGGTGTCAAGTCTGATTTTGGAAAAAAAAAAAAAATCCAAAATCAGACAGAGTGAGACCAGAGAGGCTAAGACCGCATTGACTCAGTGCGGTATTCAGCCTCTCTGGTGTCAAGTCTGATTTTGGAAAAAAAAAAAAAAAAAATCCAAAATCAGACAGAGTGTTGAGACCAGAGAGGCTAAGACCGCATTGACTCAGTGCGGTATTCAGCCTCTCTGGTGTCAAGTCTGATTTTGGAAAAAAAAAAAAAAAAATCCAAAATCAGACAGAGTGTTGAGACCAGAGAGGCTAAGACCGCATTGACTCAGTGCGGTATTCAGCCTCTCTGGTGTCAAGTCTGATTTTGGAAAAAAAAAAAAATCCAAAATCAGACAGAGTGTTGAGACCAGAGAGGCTAAGACCGCATTGACTCAGTGCGGTATTCAGCCTCTCTGGTGTCAAGTCTGATTTTGGAAAAAAAAAAGAAAAAAAAAATCCAAAATCAGACAGAGTGTTGAGACCAGAGAGGCTAAGACCGCATTGACTCAGTGCGGTATTCAGCCTCTCTGGTGTCAAGTCTGATTTTGGAAAAAAAAAAAAAAAAAAATCCAAAATCAGACAGAGTGTTGAGACCAGAGAGGCTAAGACCGCATTGACTCAGTGTGGTATTCAGCCTCTCTGGTGTCAAGTCTGATTTTGAAAAAAAAAAAAAAAAAAATCCAAAATCAGACAGAGTGTTGAGACCAGAGAGGCTAAGACCGCATTGACTCAGTGCAGTATTCAGCCTCTCTGGTGTCAAGTCTGATTTTGGAAAAAAAAAAAAAAAAAATCCAAAATCAGACAGAGTATTGAGACCAGAGAGGCTAAGACCGCATTGACTCAGTGCGGTATTCAGCCTCTCTGGTGTCAAGTCTGATTTTGGAAAAAAAAAAAAAAAAATCCAAAATCAGACAGAGTGTTGAGACCAGAGAGGCTAAGACCGCATTGACTCAGTGCGGTTTTCAGCCTCTCTGGTGTCAAGTCTGATTTTGGAAAAAAAAAAAAAATCCAAAATCAGACAGAGTGTTGAGACCAGAGAGGCTAAGACCGCATTGACTCAGTGCGGTATTCAGCCTCTCTGGTGTCAAGTCTGATTTTTGAAAAAAAAAAAAAAAAAAAATCCAAAATCAGACAGAGTGTTGAGACCAGAGAGGCTAAGACCGCATTGACTCAGTGCGGTATTCAGCCTCTCTGGTGTCAAGTCTGATTTTGGAAAAAAAAAAAAAAAATCCAAAATCAGACAGAGTGTTGAGACCAGAGAGGCTAAGACCGCATTGACTCAGTGCGGTTTTCAGCCTCTCTGGTGTCAAGTCTGATTTTGGAAAAAAAAAAAAAATCCAAAATCAGACAGAGTGTTGAGACCAGAGAGGCTAAGACCGCATTGACTCAGTGCGGTATTCAGCCTCTCTGGTGTCAAGTCTGATTTTGGAAAAAAAAAAAAATCCAAAATCAGACAGAGTGTTGAGACCAGAGAGGCTAAGACCGCATTGACTCAGTGCGGTATTCAGCCTCTCTGGTGTCAAGTCTGATTTTGGGAAAAAAAAAAAAAAACAGAGTGTTGACACCAGAGAGGCTAAGACCGCATTGACTCAGTGCGGTTTTCAGCCTCTCTGGTGTCAAGTCTGATTTTGGAAAAAAAAAAAAAAAATCCAAAATCAGACAGAGTGTTGACACCAGAGGGGCTAAGACCGCATTGACTCAGTGCGGTTTTCAGCCTCTCTGGTGTCAAGTCTGATTTTGAAAAGAAAAAAAAAAAATCCAAAATCAGACAGAGTGTTGAGACCAGAGAGGCTAAGACCGCATTGACACAGTGCAGTATTCAGCCTCTCTGGTGTCAAGTCTGATTTTGAAAAAAAAAAAAAAAAATCCAAAATCAGACAGAGTGTTGAGACCAGAGAGGCTAAGACCGCATTGACTCAGTGCGGTATTCAGCCTCTCTGGTGTCAAGTCTGATTTTGGAAAAAAAAAAGAAAAAAAAAATCCAAAATCAGACAGAGTGTTGAGACCAGAGAGGCTAAGACCGCATTGACTCAGTGCGGTATTCAGCCTCTCTGGTGTCAAGTCTGATTTTGGAAAAAAAAAAAAAAAAAATCCAAAATCAGACAGAGTGTTGAGACCAGAGAGGCTAAGACCGCATTGACTCAGTGTGGTATTCAGCCTCTCTGGTGTCAAGTCTGATTTTGAAAAAAAAAAAAAAAAAAATCCAAAATCAGACAGAGTGTTGAGACCAGAGAGGCTAAGACCGCATTGACTCAGTGCAGTATTCAGCCTCTCTGGTGTCAAGTCTGATTTTGGAGAAAAAAAATCCAAAATCAGACAGAGTGTTGACACCAGAGAGGCTAAGACCGCATTGACTCAGTGCGGTATTCAGCCTCTCTGGTGTCAAGTCTGATTTTGGAAAAAAAAAAAAAAAAAAAAAATCCAAAATCAGACAGAGTGTTGAGACCAGAGAGGCTAAGACCGCATGACTCAGTGTGGTATTCAGCCTCTCTGGTGTCAAGTCTGATTTTGGAAAAAAAAAAAAAAAAGAAATCCAAAATCAGACAGAGTGTTGAGACCAGAGAGGCTAAGACCGCATTGACTCAGTGCGGTATTCAGCCTCTCTGGTGTCAAGTCTGATTTTTGAAAAAAAAAAAAAAAAAAAACCCAAAATCAGACAGAGTGTTGAGACCAGAGAGGCTAAGACCGCATTGACTCAGTGCAGTATTCAGCCTCTCTGGTGTCAAGTCTGATTTTGAAAAGAAAAAAAAAAATCCAAAATCAGACAGAGTGTTGAGACCAGAGAGGCTAAGACCGCATTGACACAGTGCAGTATTCAGCCTCTCTGGTGTCAAGTCTGATTTTGGAAAAAAAAAAAAAAAAAAATCCAAAATCAGGCAGAGTGTTGAGACCAGAGAGGCTAAGACCGCATTGACTCAGTGCAGTATTCAGCTTCTCTGGTGTCAAGTCTGATTTAAAAAGAAAAAAAAAAATCCAAAATCAGACAGAGTGTTGACACCAGAGAGGCTAAGACCGCAATCTAAGACCGCATTGACTCAGTGATGTCAAGTGGTGTCAAGTCAGTGGTGTCAAGTCTGATTTTGGAAAAAAAAAAAAAAAATCCAAAATCAGACAGAGTGTTGACACCAGAGAGGCTAAGACCGCATTGACTCAGTGATGTCAAGTGATGTCAAGTGATGTCAAGTCAGTGGTGTCAAGTCTGATTTTGGAAAAAAAACAAATCCAAAATCAGACAGAGTGTTGAGACCAGAGAGGCTAAGACCGCATTGACTCAGTGCGGTATTCAGCTTCTCTGGTGTCAAGTCTGATTTAAAAAGAAAAAAAAAAATCCAAAATCAGACAGAGTGTTGACACCAGAGAGGCTAAGACCGCATTGACTCAGTGCGGTATTCAGCCTCTCTGGTGTCAAGTCTGATTTTGGAAAAAAAAAAAAAAAATCCAAAATCAGACAGAGTGTTGAGACCAGAGAGGCTAAGACTGCATTGACTCAGTGATGTCAAGTGATGTCAAGTGATGTCAAGTCAGTGGTGTCAAGTCTGATTTTGGAAAAAAAAAAAAAATCCAAAATCAGACAGAGTGTTGACACCAGAGAGGCTAAGACCGCATTGACTCAGTGCGGTATTCAGCCTCTCTGGTGTCAACACTCTGTCTGATTTTGGATTTTTTTTTTTTTTTTTTTTCCAAAATCAGACTTGACACCAGAGAGGCTGAATACCGCACTGAGTCAATGCGGTCTTAGCCTCTCTGGTGTCAAGTCTGATTTTGGAAAAAAAAAAAAAAAAATCCAAAATCAGACAGTGTTGAGACCAGAGAGGCTAAGACCGCATTGACTCAGTGCGGTATTCAGCCTCTCTGGTGTCAAGTCTGATTTTGGAAAAAAAAAAAAAATTTTAAATCAGACAGAGTTTTGAGACCAGAGAGGCTAAGACCGCATTGACTCAGTGCGGTATTCAGCCTCTCTGGTGTCGTCTGATTTTGGAAAAAAAAAAAAAAAAAAATCCAAAATCAGACAGAGTGTTGACACCAGAGAGGCTGAATACCGCACTGAGTCAATGCGGTCTTAGCCTCTCTGGTCTCAACACTGTCTGATTTTGGATTTTTTTTTTTTTTTTTTTTTCCAAAATCAGACTTGACACCAGAGAGGCTGAATACCGCACTGAGTCAATGCGGTCTTAGCCTCTCTGGTCTCAAAACTCTGTCTGATTTAAAAAAAATTTTTTTTTTCCAAAATCAGACTTGACACCAGAGAGGCTGAATACCGCACTGAGTCAATGCGGTCTTAGCCTCTCTGGTCTCAACACTGTCTGATTTTGGATTTTTTTTTTTTTTTTTGCGGCCAGAAAAAAAAATTTTTTTTTAAATCAGACAGAGTTTTGAGACCAGAGAGGCTAAGACCGCATTGACTCAGTGCAGTATTCAGCCTCTCTGGTGTCAAGTCTGATTTTGGAAAAAAAAAAAAAAAAAATCCAAAATCAGACAGAGTGTTGAGACCAGAGAGGCTAAGACCGCATTGACTCAGTGCGGTATTCAGCCTCTCTGGTGTCAAGTCTGATTTTGGAAAAAAAAAAAAAAATCCAAAATCAGACAGAGTGTTGAGACCAGAGAGGCTAAGACCGCATTGACTCAGTGCAGTATTCAGCCTCTCTGGTGTCAAGTCTGATTTTGGAAAAAAAAAAAAAAAAAAAATCCAAAATCAGACAGAGTGTTGAGACCAGAGAGGCTAAGACCGCATTGACTCAGTGCGGTATTCAGCCTCTCTGGTGTCAAGTCTGATTTTGGAAAAAAAAAAAAAAAATCCAAAATCAGACAGAGTGTTGAGACCAGAGAGGCTAAGACCGCATTGACTCAGTGCGGTTTTCAGCCTCTCTGGTGTCAAGTCTGATTTTGGAAAAAAAAAAAAAAATCCAAAATCAGACAGAGTGTTGAGACCAGAGAGGCTAAGACCGCATTGACTCAGTGCGGTATTCAGCCTCTCTGGTGTCAAGTCTGATTTTTGAAAAAAAAAAAAAAAAAAAATCCAAAATCAGACAGAGTGTTGAGACCAGAGAGGCTAAGACCGCATTGACTCAGTGCGGTATTCAGCCTCTCTGGTGTCAAGTCTGATTTTGGAAAAAAAAAAAAAAAATCCAAAATCAGACAGAGTGTTGAGACCAGAGAGGCTAAGACCGCATTGACTCAGTGCGGTTTTCAGCCTCTCTGGTGTCAAGTCTGATTTTGGAAAAAAAAAAAAAAATCCAAAATCAGACAGAGTGTTGAGACCAGAGAGGCTAAGACCGCATTGACTCAGTGCGGTATTCAGCCTCTCTGGTGTCAAGTCTGATTTTGGAAAAAAAAAAAAAAAATCCAAAATCAGACAGAGTGTTGAGACCAGAGAGGCTAAGACCGCATTGACTCAGTGCGGTATTCAGCCTCTCTGGTGTCAAGTCTGATTTTGGAAAAAAAAAAAAATCCAAAATCAGACAGAGTGTTGAGACCAGAGAGGCTAAGACCGCATTGACTCAGTGTGGTATTCAGCCTCTCTGGTGTCAAGTCTGATTTTGAAAAAAAAAAAAAAAAAAATCCAAAATCAGACAGAGTGTTGAGACCAGAGAGGCTAAGACCGCATTGACTCAGTGCGGTATTCAGCCTCTCTGGTGTCAACACTCTGTCTGATTTTGGATTTTTTTTTTTTTTTTTTTTCCAAAATCAGACTTGACACCAGAGAGGCTGAATACCGCACTGAGTCAATGCGGTCTTAGCCTCTCTGGTGTCAAGTCTGATTTTGGAAAAAAAAAAAAAAAAATCCAAAATCAGACAGTGTTGAGACCAGAGAGGCTAAGACCGCATTGACTCAGTGCGGTATTCAGCCTCTCTGGTGTCAAGTCTGATTTTGGAAAAAAAAAAAAAATTTTAAATCAGACAGAGTTTTGAGACCAGAGAGGCTAAGACCGCATTGACTCAGTGCGGTATTCAGCCTCTCTGGTGTCGTCTGATTTTGGAAAAAAAAAAAAAAAAAAATCCAAAATCAGACAGAGTGTTGACACCAGAGAGGCTGAATACCGCACTGAGTCAATGCGGTCTTAGCCTCTCTGGTCTCAACACTGTCTGATTTTGGATTTTTTTTTTTTTTTTTTTTCCAAAATCAGACTTGACACCAGAGAGGCTGAATACCGCACTGAGTCAATGCGGTCTTAGCCTCTCTGGTCTCAAAACTCTGTCTGATTTAAAAAAAAAATTTTTTTTCCAAAATCAGACTTGACACCAGAGAGGCTGAATACCGCACTGAGTCAATGCGGTCTTAGCCTCTCTGGTCTCAACACTGTCTGATTTTGGATTTTTTTTTTTTTTTTTGCGGCCAGAAAAAAAATTTTTTTTTTAAATCAGACAGAGTTTTGAGACCAGAGAGGCTAAGACCGCATTGACTCAGTGCAGTATTCAGCCTCTCTGGTGTCAAGTCTGATTTTGGAAAAAAAAAAAAAAAAAATCCAAAATCAGACAGAGTGTTGAGACCAGAGAGGCTAAGACCGCATTGACTCAGTGCGGTATTCAGCCTCTCTGGTGTCAAGTCTGATTTTGGAAAAAAAAAAAAAAATCCAAAATCAGACAGAGTGTTGAGACCAGAGAGGCTAAGACCGCATTGACTCAGTGCAGTATTCAGCCTCTCTGGTGTCAAGTCTGATTTTGGAAAAAAAAAAAAAAAAAAAATCCAAAATCAGACAGAGTGTTGAGACCAGAGAGGCTAAGACCGCATTGACTCAGTGCGGTATTCAGCCTCTCTGGTGTCAAGTCTGATTTTGGAAAAAAAAAAAAAAAATCCAAAATCAGACAGAGTGTTGAGACCAGAGAGGCTAAGACCGCATTGACTCAGTGCGGTTTTCAGCCTCTCTGGTGTCAAGTCTGATTTTGGAAAAAAAAAAAAAAATCCAAAATCAGACAGAGTGTTGAGACCAGAGAGGCTAAGACCGCATTGACTCAGTGCGGTATTCAGCCTCTCTGGTGTCAAGTCTGATTTTTGAAAAAAAAAAAAAAAAAAAATCCAAAATCAGACAGAGTGTTGAGACCAGAGAGGCTAAGACCGCATTGACTCAGTGCGGTATTCAGCCTCTCTGGTGTCAAGTCTGATTTTGGAAAAAAAAAAAAAAAATCCAAAATCAGACAGAGTGTTGAGACCAGAGAGGCTAAGACCGCATTGACTCAGTGCGGTTTTCAGCCTCTCTGGTGTCAAGTCTGATTTTGGAAAAAAAAAAAAAAATCCAAAATCAGACAGAGTGTTGAGACCAGAGAGGCTAAGACCGCATTGACTCAGTGCGGTATTCAGCCTCTCTGGTGTCAAGTCTGATTTTGGAAAAAAAAAAAAAAAATCCAAAATCAGACAGAGTGTTGAGACCAGAGAGGCTAAGACCGCATTGACTCAGTGCGGTATTCAGCCTCTCTGGTGTCAAGTCTGATTTTGGAAAAAAAAAAAAATCCAAAATCAGACAGAGTGTTGAGACCAGAGAGGCTAAGACCGCATTGACTCAGTGTGGTATTCAGCCTCTCTGGTGTCAAGTCTGATTTTGAAAAAAAAAAAAAAAAAAATCCAAAATCAGACAGAGTGTTGAGACCAGAGAGGCTAAGACCGCATTGACTCAGTGCAGTATTCAGCCTCTCTGGTGTCAAGTCTGATTTTGGAGAAAAAAAATCCAAAATCAGACAGAGTGTTGACACCAGAGAGGCTAAGACCGCATTGACTCAGTGCGGTATTCAGCCTCTCTGGTGTCAAGTCTGATTTTGGAAAAAAAAAAAAAAAAAAAAAATCCAAAATCAGACAGAGTGTTGAGACCAGAGAGGCTAAGACCGCATGACTCAGTGTGGTATTCAGCCTCTCTGGTGTCAAGTCTGATTTTGGAAAAAAAAAAAAAAAAGAAATCCAAAATCAGACAGAGTGTTGAGACCAGAGAGGCTAAGACCGCATTGACTCAGTGCGGTATTCAGCCTTTCTGGTGTCAAGTGTGATTTTGGAAAAAAAAAAAAAAAATCCAAAATCAGACAGAGTGTTGAGACCAGAGAGGCTAAGACCGCATTGACTCAGTGCGGTATTCAGCCTCTCTGGTGTCAAGTCTGATTTTGAAAAAAAAAAAAAAAAAAAACCAAAATCAGACAGAGTGTTGAGACCAGAGAGGCTAAGACCGCATTGACTCAGTGCAGTATTCAGCCTCTCTGGTGTCAAGTCTGATTTTGGAAAAAAAAAATCCAAAATCAGACAGAGTGTTGAGACCAGAGAGGCATAGACCGCATTGACTCAGTGCGGTATTCAGCCTCTCTGTTGTCAAGTCTGATTTTGGAAAAAAAAAAAAAAAATCCTAAATCAGACAGAGCGTTGACACCAGAGAGGCTAAGACCGCATTGACTCAGTGCGGTATTCAGCCTCTCTGGTGTCAAGTCTGATTTTTAAAAAAAAAAAAAAAAAAATCCAAAATCAGACAGAGTGTTGACACCAGAGAGGCTAAGACCGCATTGACTCAGTGCAGTATTCAGCCTCTCTGGTGTCAAGTCTGATTTTGAAAAGAAAAAAAAAAAATCCAAAATCAGACAGAGTGTTGAGACCAGAGAGGCTAAGACCGCATTGACACAGTGCAGTATTCAGCCTCTCTGGTGTCAAGTCTGATTTTGAAAAAAAAAAAAAAAAATCCAAAATCAGACAGAGTGTTGAGACCAGAGAGGCTAAGACCGCATTGACTCAGTGCGGTATTCAGCCTCTCTGGTGTCAAGTCTGATTTTGGAAAAAAAAAAAAAAAATCCAAAATCAGACAGAGTGTTGCGACCAGAGAGGCTAAGACCGCATTGACTCAGTGCGGTATTCAGCCTCTCTGGTGTCAACACTCTGTCTGATTTTGGATTTTTTTTTTTTTTTTTTTTCCAAAATCAGACTTGACACCAGAGAGGCTGAATACCGCACTGAGTCAATGCGGTCTTAGCCTCTCTGGTGTCAAGTCTGATTTTGGAAAAAAAAAAAAAAAATCCAAAATCAGACAGAGTGTTGAGACCAGAGAGGCTAAGACCGCATTGACTCAGTGCGGTATTCAGCCTCTCTGGTGTCAAGTCTGATTTTTGAAAAAAAAAAAAAAAAAAAATCCAAAATCAGACAGAGTGTTGAGACCAGAGAGGCTAAGACCGCATTGACTCAGTGCGGTATTCAGCCTCTCTGGTGTCAAGTCTGATTTTGGAAAAAAAAAAAAAAAATCCAAAATCAGACAGAGTGTTGAGACCAGAGAGGCTAAGACCGCATTGACTCAGTGCGGTTTTCAGCCTCTCTGGTGTCAAGTCTGATTTTGGAAAAAAAAAAAAAAATCCAAAATCAGACAGAGTGTTGAGACCAGAGAGGCTAAGACCGCATTGACTCAGTGCGGTATTCAGCCTCTCTGGTGTCAAGTCTGATTTTGGAAAAAAAAAAAAAAAATCCAAAATCAGACAGAGTGTTGAGACCAGAGAGGCTAAGACCGCATTGACTCAGTGCGGTATTCAGCCTCTCTGGTGTCAAGTCTGATTTTGGAAAAAAAAAAAAATCCAAAATCAGACAGAGTGTTGAGACCAGAGAGGCTAAGACCGCATTGACTCAGTGTGGTATTCAGCCTCTCTGGTGTCAAGTCTGATTTTGAAAAAAAAAAAAAAAAAAATCCAAAATCAGACAGAGTGTTGAGACCAGAGAGGCATAGACCGCATTGACTCAGTGCGGTATTCAGCCTCTCTGTTGTCAAGTCTGATTTTGGAAAAAAAAAAAAAAAATCCAAAATCAGACAGAGCGTTGACACCAGAGAGGCTAAGACCGCATTGACTCAGTGCGGTATTCAGCCTCTCTGGTGTCAAGTCTGATTTTTGAAAAAAAAAAAAAAAAAAAAATCCAAAATCAGACAGAGTGTTGACACCAGAGAGGCTAAGACCGCATTGACTCAGTGCAGTATTCAGCCTCTCTGGTGTCAAGTCTGATTTTGAAAAGAAAAAAAAAAAATCCAAAATCAGACAGAGTGTTGAGACCAGAGAGGCTAAGACCGCATTGACACAGTGCAGTATTCAGCCTCTCTGGTGTCAAGTCTGATTTTGAAAAAAAAAAAAAAAAATCCAAAATCAGACAGAGTGTTGAGACCAGAGAGGCTAAGACCGCATTGACTCAGTGCGGTATTCAGCCTCTCTGGTGTCAAGTCTGATTTTGGAAAAAAAAAAAAAAAATCCAAAATCAGACAGAGTGTTGCGACCAGAGAGGCTAAGACCGCATTGACTCAGTGCGGTATTCAGCCTCTCTGGTGTCAACACTCTGTCTGATTTTGGATTTTTTTTTTTTTTTTTTTTCCAAAATCAGACTTGACACCAGAGAGGCTGAATACCGCACTGAGTCAATGCGGTCTTAGCCTCTCTGGTGTCAAGTCTGATTTTGGAAAAAAAAAAAAAAAATCCAAAATCAGACAGAGTGTTGAGACCAGAGAGGCTAAGACCGCATTGACTCAGTGCGGTATTCAGCCTCTCTGGTGTCAAGTCTGATTTTGGAAAAAAAAAATTTTTTTAAATCAGACAGAGTGTTGAGACCAGAGAGGCTAAGACCGCATTGACTCAGTGCGGTATTCAGCCTCTCTGGTGTCAAGTCTGATTTTGGAAAAAAAAAAAAAAATCCAAAATCAGACAGAGTGTTGAGACCAGAGAGGCTAAGACCGCATTGACTCAGTGCGGTATTCAGCCTCTCTGGTGTCAAGTCTGATTTTGGAAAAAAAAAAAAAAAAAAAATCCAAAATCAGACAGAGTGTTGACACCAGAGAGGCTAAGACCGCATTGACTCAGTGCGGTATTCAGCCTCTCTGGTGTCGTCTGATTTTGGAAAAAAAAAAAAAAAAAAATCCAAAATCAGACAGAGTGTTGACACCAGAGAGGCTAAGACCGCATTGACTCAGTGCGGTATTCAGCCTCTCTGGTGTCAAGTCTGATTTTGGAAAAAAAAAAAAAAAAAAATCCAAAATCAGACAGAGTGTTGAGACCAGAGAGGCTAAGACCGCATTGACTCAGTGCGGTATTCAGCCTCTCTGGTGTCAAGTCTGATTTTGGAAAAAAAATCAGACAGAGTGTTGAGACCAGAGAGGCTAAGACCGCATTGACTCAGTGCGGTATTCAGCCTCTCTGGTGTCAAGTCTGATTTTGGAAAAAAAAAAAAAATCCAAAATCAGACAGAGTGTTGAGACCAGAGAGGCTAAGACCGCATTGACTCAGTGCGGTATTCAGCCTCTCTGGTGTCAAGTCTGATTTTGGAAAAAAAAAAAAAAAAAAATCCAAAATCAGACAGAGTGTTGAGACCAGAGAGGCTAAGACCGCATTGACTCAGTGTGGTATTCAGCCTCTCTGGTGTCAAGTCTGATTTTGGAAAAAAAATAAAAAATCCAAAATCAGACAGAGTGTTGAGACCAGAGAGGCTAAGACCGCATTGACTCAGTGCGGTATTCAGCCTCTCTGGTGTCAAGTCTGATTTTGGAAAAAAAAAAAAAAAAAAATCCAAAATCAGACAGAGTGTTGAGACCAGAGAGGCTAAGACCGCATTGACTCAGTGCGGTATTCAGCCTCTCTGGTGTCAAGTCTGATTTTGGAAAAAAAAAATCCAAAATCCAAAATCAGACAGAGTGTTGAGACCAGAGAGGCTAAGACCGCATTGACTCAGTGCGGTATTCAGCCTCTCTGGTGTCAAGTCTGATTTTGGAAAAAAGAAATCCAAAATCAGGCAGAGTGTTGACACCAGAGAGGCTAAGACCGCATTGACTCAGTGCGGTATTCAGCCTCTCTGGTGTCAAGTCTGATTTTTGAAAAAAAAAAAAAAAAAAAATCCAAAATCAGACAGAGTGTTGAGACCAGAGAGGCTAAGACCGCATTGACTCAGTGCGGTATTCAGCCTCTCTGGTGTCAAGTCTGATTTTGGAAAAAAAAAATCCAAAATCCAAAATCAGACAGAGTGTTGAGACCAGAGAGGCTAAGACCGCATTGACTCAGTGCGGTATTCAGCCTCTCTGGTGTCAAGTCTGATTTTGGAAAAAAGAAATCCAAAATCAGGCAGAGTGTTGACACCAGAGAGGCTAAGACCGCATTGACTCAGTGCGGTATTCAGCCTCTCTGGTGTCAAGTCTGATTTTTGAAAAAAAAAAAAAAAAAAAATCCAAAATCAGACAGAGTGTTGACACCAGAGAGGCTAAGACCGCATTGACTCAGTGCGGTTTTCAGCCTCTCTGGTGTCAAGTCTGATTTTGGAAAAAAAAAAAAAAAATCCAAAATCAGACAGAGTGTTGACACCAGAGGGGCTAAGACCGCATTGACTCAGTGCGGTTTTCAGCCTCTCTGGTGTCAAGTCTGATTTTGAAAAGAAAAAAAAAAAATCCAAAATCAGACAGAGTGTTGAGACCAGAGAGGCTAAGACCGCATTGACACAGTGCAGTATTCAGCCTCTCTGGTGTCAAGTCTGATTTTGAAAAAAAAAAAAAAAATCCAAAATCAGACAGAGTGTTGAGACCAGAGAGGCTAAGACCGCATTGACTCAGTGCGGTATTCAGCCTCTCTGGTGTCAAGTCTGATTTTGGAAAAAAAAAAGAAAAAAAAAATCCAAAATCAGACAGAGTGTTGAGACCAGAGAGGCTAAGACCGCATTGACTCAGTGCGGTATTCAGCCTCTCTGGTGTCAAGTCTGATTTTGGAAAAAAAAAAAAAAAAAAATCCAAAATCAGACAGAGTGTTGAGACCAGAGAGGCTAAGACCGCATTGACTCAGTGTGGTATTCAGCCTCTCTGGTGTCAAGTCTGATTTTGAAAAAAAAAAAAAAAAAAATCCAAAATCAGACAGAGTGTTGAGACCAGAGAGGCTAAGACCGCATTGACTCAGTGCAGTATTCAGCCTCTCTGGTGTCAAGTCTGATTTTGGAAAAAAAAAAAAAAAAAATCCAAAATCAGACAGAGTGTTGAGACCAGAGAGGCTAAGACCGCATTGACTCAGTGCGGTATTCAGCCTCTCTGGTGTCAAGTCTGATTTTGGAAAAAAAAAAAAAAAATCCAAAATCAGACAGAGTGTTGAGACCAGAGAGGCTAAGACCGCATTGACTCAGTGCGGTTTTCAGCCTCTCTGGTGTCAAGTCTGATTTTGGAAAAAAAAAAAAAAATCCAAAATCAGACAGAGTGTTGAGACCAGAGAGGCTAAGACCGCATTGACTCAGTGCGGTATTCAGCCTCTCTGGTGTCAAGTCTGATTTTTGAAAAAAAAAAAAAAAAAAAATCCAAAATCAGACAGAGTGTTGAGACCAGAGAGGCTAAGACCGCATTGACTCAGTGCGGTATTCAGCCTCTCTGGTGTCAAGTCTGATTTTGGAAAAAAAAAAAAAAAATCCAAAATCAGACAGAGTGTTGAGACCAGAGAGGCTAAGACCGCATTGACTCAGTGCGGTTTTCAGCCTCTCTGGTGTCAAGTCTGATTTTGGAAAAAAAAAAAAAATCCAAAATCAGACAGAGTGTTGAGACCAGAGAGGCTAAGACCGCATTGACTCAGTGCGGTATTCAGCCTCTCTGGTGTCAAGTCTGATTTTGGAAAAAAAAAAAAAAAATCCAAAATCAGACAGAGTGTTGAGACCAGAGAGGCTAAGACCGCATTGACTCAGTGCGGTATTCAGCCTCTCTGGTGTCAAGTCTGATTTTGGAAAAAAAAAAAAATCCAAAATCAGACAGAGTGTTGAGACCAGAGAGGCTAAGACCGCATTGACTCAGTGCGGTATTCAGCCTCTCTGGTGTCAAGTCTGATTTTGGGAAAAAAAAAAAAAAACAGAGTGTTGACACCAGAGAGGCTAAGACCGCATTGACTCAGTGCGGTTTTCAGCCTCTCTGGTGTCAAGTCTGATTTTGGAAAAAAAAAAAAAAAATCCAAAATCAGACAGAGTGTTGACACCAGAGGGGCTAAGACCGCATTGACTCAGTGCGGTTTTCAGCCTCTCTGGTGTCAAGTCTGATTTTGAAAAGAAAAAAAAAAAATCCAAAATCAGACAGAGTGTTGAGACCAGAGAGGCTAAGACCGCATTGACACAGTGCAGTATTCAGCCTCTCTGGTGTCAAGTCTGATTTTGAAAAAAAAAAAAAAAAATCCAAAATCAGACAGAGTGTTGAGACCAGAGAGGCTAAGACCGCATTGACTCAGTGCGGTATTCAGCCTCTCTGGTGTCAAGTCTGATTTTGGAAAAAAAAAAGAAAAAAAAAATCCAAAATCAGACAGAGTGTTGAGACCAGAGAGGCTAAGACCGCATTGACTCAGTGCGGTATTCAGCCTCTCTGGTGTCAAGTCTGATTTTGGAAAAAAAAAAAAAATAAATCCAAAATCAGACAGAGTGTTGAGACCAGAGAGGCTAAGACCGCATTGACTCAGTGTGGTATTCAGCCTCTCTGGTGTCAAGTCTGATTTTGAAAAAAAAAAAAAAAAAATCCAAAATCAGACAGAGTGTTGAGACCAGAGAGGCTAAGACCGCATTGACTCAGTGCGGTATTCAGCCTCTCTGGTGTCAAGTCTGATTTTTGAAAAAAAAAAAAAAAAAAAACCCAAAATCAGACAGAGTGTTGAGACCAGAGAGGCTAAGACCGCATTGACTCAGTGCAGTATTCAGCCTCTCTGGTGTCAAGTCTGATTTTGAAAAGAAAAAAAAAAATCCAAAATCAGACAGAGTGTTGAGACCAGAGAGGCTAAGACCGCATTGACACAGTGCAGTATTCAGCCTCTCTGGTGTCAAGTCTGATTTTGGAAAAAAAAAAAAAAAAAAATCCAAAATCAGGCAGAGTGTTGAGACCAGAGAGGCTAAGACCGCATTGACTCAGTGCAGTATTCAGCTTCTCTGGTGTCAAGTCTGATTTAAAAAGAAAAAAAAAAATCCAAAATCAGACAGAGTGTTGACACCAGAGAGGCTAAGACCGCAATCTAAGACCGCATTGACTCAGTGATGTCAAGTGGTGTCAAGTCAGTGGTGTCAAGTCTGATTTTGGAAAAAAAAAAAAAAAATCCAAAATCAGACAGAGTGTTGACACCAGAGAGGCTAAGACCGCATTGACTCAGTGATGTCAAGTGATGTCAAGTGATGTCAAGTCAGTGGTGTCAAGTCTGATTTTGGAAAAAAAAAAAATCCAAAATCAGACAGAGTGTTGAGACCAGAGAGGCTAAGACCGCATTGACTCAGTGCGGTATTCAGCTTCTCTGGTGTCAAGTCTGATTTAAAAAGAAAAAAAAAAATCCAAAATCAGACAGAGTGTTGACACCAGAGAGGCTAAGACCGCATTGACTCAGTGCGGTATTCAGCCTCTCTGGTGTCAAGTCTGATTTTGGAAAAAAAAAAAAAAAATCCAAAATCAGACAGTGTTGAGACCAGAGAGGCTAAGACCGCATTGACTCAGTGATGTCAAGTGATGTCAAGTGATGTCAAGTCAGTGGTGTCAAGTCTGATTTTGGAAAAAAAAAAAAATCCAAAATCAGACAGAGTGTTGACACCAGAGAGGCTAAGACCGCATTGACTCAGTGCGGTATTCAGCCTCTCTGGTGTCAAGTCTGATTTTGGAAAAAAAAAATTTTTTTAAATCAGACAGAGTGTTGAGACCAGAGAGGCTAAGACCGCATTGACTCAGTGCGGTATTCAGCCTCTCTGGTGTCAAGTCTGATTTTGGAAAAAAAAAAAAAAATCCAAAATCAGACAGAGTGTTGAGACCAGAGAGGCTAAGACCGCATTGACTCAGTGCGGTATTCAGCCTCTCTGGTGTCAAGTCTGATTTTGGAAAAAAAAAAAAAAAAAAAATCCAAAATCAGACAGAGTGTTGACACCAGAGAGGCTAAGACCGCATTGACTCAGTGCGGTATTCAGCCTCTCTGGTGTCGTCTGATTTTGGAAAAAAAAAAAAAAAAAAATCCAAAATCAGACAGAGTGTTGACACCAGAGAGGCTAAGACCGCATTGACTCAGTGCGGTATTCAGCCTCTCTGGTGTCAAGTCTGATTTTGGAAAAAAAAAAAAAAAAAAATCCAAAATCAGACAGAGTGTTGAGACCAGAGAGGCTAAGACCGCATTGACTCAGTGCGGTATTCAGCCTCTCTGGTGTCAAGTCTGATTTTGGAAAAAAAATCAGACAGAGTGTTGAGACCAGAGAGGCTAAGACCGCATTGACTCAGTGCGGTATTCAGCCTCTCTGGTGTCAAGTCTGATTTTGGAAAAAAAAAAAAAATCCAAAATCAGACAGAGTGTTGAGACCAGAGAGGCTAAGACCGCATTGACTCAGTGCGGTATTCAGCCTCTCTGGTGTCAAGTCTGATTTTGGAAAAAAAAAAAAAAAAAAATCCAAAATCAGACAGAGTGTTGAGACCAGAGAGGCTAAGACCGCATTGACTCAGTGTGGTATTCAGCCTCTCTGGTGTCAAGTCTGATTTTGGAAAAAAAATAAAAAATCCAAAATCAGACAGAGTGTTGAGACCAGAGAGGCTAAGACCGCATTGACTCAGTGCGGTATTCAGCCTCTCTGGTGTCAAGTCTGATTTTGGAAAAAAAAAAAAAAAAAAATCCAAAATCAGACAGAGTGTTGAGACCAGAGAGGCTAAGACCGCATTGACTCAGTGCGGTATTCAGCCTCTCTGGTGTCAAGTCTGATTTTGGAAAAAAAAAATCCAAAATCCAAAATCAGACAGAGTGTTGAGACCAGAGAGGCTAAGACCGCATTGACTCAGTGCGGTATTCAGCCTCTCTGGTGTCAAGTCTGATTTTGGAAAAAAGAAATCCAAAATCAGGCAGAGTGTTGACACCAGAGAGGCTAAGACCGCATTGACTCAGTGCGGTATTCAGCCTCTCTGGTGTCAAGTCTGATTTTTGAAAAAAAAAAAAAAAAAAAATCCAAAATCAGACAGAGTGTTGAGACCAGAGAGGCTAAGACCGCATTGACTCAGTGCGGTATTCAGCCTCTCTGGTGTCAAGTCTGATTTTGGAAAAAAAAAATCCAAAATCCAAAATCAGACAGAGTGTTGAGACCAGAGAGGCTAAGACCGCATTGACTCAGTGCGGTATTCAGCCTCTCTGGTGTCAAGTCTGATTTTGGAAAAAAGAAATCCAAAATCAGGCAGAGTGTTGACACCAGAGAGGCTAAGACCGCATTGACTCAGTGCGGTATTCAGCCTCTCTGGTGTCAAGTCTGATTTTTGAAAAAAAAAAAAAAAAAAAATCCAAAATCAGACAGAGTGTTGACACCAGAGAGGCTAAGACCGCATTGACTCAGTGCGGTTTTCAGCCTCTCTGGTGTCAAGTCTGATTTTGGAAAAAAAAAAAAAAAATCCAAAATCAGACAGAGTGTTGACACCAGAGGGGCTAAGACCGCATTGACTCAGTGCGGTTTTCAGCCTCTCTGGTGTCAAGTCTGATTTTGAAAAGAAAAAAAAAAAATCCAAAATCAGACAGAGTGTTGAGACCAGAGAGGCTAAGACCGCATTGACACAGTGCAGTATTCAGCCTCTCTGGTGTCAAGTCTGATTTTGAAAAAAAAAAAAAAAATCCAAAATCAGACAGAGTGTTGAGACCAGAGAGGCTAAGACCGCATTGACTCAGTGCGGTATTCAGCCTCTCTGGTGTCAAGTCTGATTTTGGAAAAAAAAAAGAAAAAAAAAATCCAAAATCAGACAGAGTGTTGAGACCAGAGAGGCTAAGACCGCATTGACTCAGTGCGGTATTCAGCCTCTCTGGTGTCAAGTCTGATTTTGGAAAAAAAAAAAAAAAAAAATCCAAAATCAGACAGAGTGTTGAGACCAGAGAGGCTAAGACCGCATTGACTCAGTGTGGTATTCAGCCTCTCTGGTGTCAAGTCTGATTTTGAAAAAAAAAAAAAAAAAAATCCAAAATCAGACAGAGTGTTGAGACCAGAGAGGCTAAGACCGCATTGACTCAGTGCAGTATTCAGCCTCTCTGGTGTCAAGTCTGATTTTGGAAAAAAAAAAAAAAAAAATCCAAAATCAGACAGAGTGTTGAGACCAGAGAGGCTAAGACCGCATTGACTCAGTGCGGTATTCAGCCTCTCTGGTGTCAAGTCTGATTTTGGAAAAAAAAAAAAAAAATCCAAAATCAGACAGAGTGTTGAGACCAGAGAGGCTAAGACCGCATTGACTCAGTGCGGTTTTCAGCCTCTCTGGTGTCAAGTCTGATTTTGGAAAAAAAAAAAAAAATCCAAAATCAGACAGAGTGTTGAGACCAGAGAGGCTAAGACCGCATTGACTCAGTGCGGTATTCAGCCTCTCTGGTGTCAAGTCTGATTTTTGAAAAAAAAAAAAAAAAAAAATCCAAAATCAGACAGAGTGTTGAGACCAGAGAGGCTAAGACCGCATTGACTCAGTGCGGTATTCAGCCTCTCTGGTGTCAAGTCTGATTTTGGAAAAAAAAAAAAAAAATCCAAAATCAGACAGAGTGTTGAGACCAGAGAGGCTAAGACCGCATTGACTCAGTGCGGTTTTCAGCCTCTCTGGTGTCAAGTCTGATTTTGGAAAAAAAAAAAAAATCCAAAATCAGACAGAGTGTTGAGACCAGAGAGGCTAAGACCGCATTGACTCAGTGCGGTATTCAGCCTCTCTGGTGTCAAGTCTGATTTTGGAAAAAAAAAAAAAAAATCCAAAATCAGACAGAGTGTTGAGACCAGAGAGGCTAAGACCGCATTGACTCAGTGCGGTATTCAGCCTCTCTGGTGTCAAGTCTGATTTTGGAAAAAAAAAAAAATCCAAAATCAGACAGAGTGTTGAGACCAGAGAGGCTAAGACCGCATTGACTCAGTGCGGTATTCAGCCTCTCTGGTGTCAAGTCTGATTTTGGGAAAAAAAAAAAAAAACAGAGTGTTGACACCAGAGAGGCTAAGACCGCATTGACTCAGTGCGGTTTTCAGCCTCTCTGGTGTCAAGTCTGATTTTGGAAAAAAAAAAAAAAAATCCAAAATCAGACAGAGTGTTGACACCAGAGGGGCTAAGACCGCATTGACTCAGTGCGGTTTTCAGCCTCTCTGGTGTCAAGTCTGATTTTGAAAAGAAAAAAAAAAAATCCAAAATCAGACAGAGTGTTGAGACCAGAGAGGCTAAGACCGCATTGACACAGTGCAGTATTCAGCCTCTCTGGTGTCAAGTCTGATTTTGAAAAAAAAAAAAAAAAATCCAAAATCAGACAGAGTGTTGAGACCAGAGAGGCTAAGACCGCATTGACTCAGTGCGGTATTCAGCCTCTCTGGTGTCAAGTCTGATTTTGGAAAAAAAAAAGAAAAAAAAAATCCAAAATCAGACAGAGTGTTGAGACCAGAGAGGCTAAGACCGCATTGACTCAGTGCGGTATTCAGCCTCTCTGGTGTCAAGTCTGATTTTGGAAAAAAAAAAAAAATAAATCCAAAATCAGACAGAGTGTTGAGACCAGAGAGGCTAAGACCGCATTGACTCAGTGTGGTATTCAGCCTCTCTGGTGTCAAGTCTGATTTTGAAAAAAAAAAAAAAAAAAATCCAAAATCAGACAGAGTGTTGAGACCAGAGAGGCTAAGACCGCATTGACTCAGTGCGGTATTCAGCCTCTCTGGTGTCAAGTCTGATTTTTGAAAAAAAAAAAAAAAAAAAACCCAAAATCAGACAGAGTGTTGAGACCAGAGAGGCTAAGACCGCATTGACTCAGTGCAGTATTCAGCCTCTCTGGTGTCAAGTCTGATTTTGAAAAGAAAAAAAAAAATCCAAAATCAGACAGAGTGTTGAGACCAGAGAGGCTAAGACCGCATTGACACAGTGCAGTATTCAGCCTCTCTGGTGTCAAGTCTGATTTTGGAAAAAAAAAAAAAAAAAAATCCAAAATCAGGCAGAGTGTTGAGACCAGAGAGGCTAAGACCGCATTGACTCAGTGCAGTATTCAGCTTCTCTGGTGTCAAGTCTGATTTAAAAAGAAAAAAAAAAATCCAAAATCAGACAGAGTGTTGACACCAGAGAGGCTAAGACCGCAATCTAAGACCGCATTGACTCAGTGATGTCAAGTGGTGTCAAGTCAGTGGTGTCAAGTCTGATTTTGGAAAAAAAAAAAAAAAATCCAAAATCAGACAGAGTGTTGACACCAGAGAGGCTAAGACCGCATTGACTCAGTGATGTCAAGTGATGTCAAGTGATGTCAAGTCAGTGGTGTCAAGTCTGATTTTGGAAAAAAAAAAAATCCAAAATCAGACAGAGTGTTGAGACCAGAGAGGCTAAGACCGCATTGACTCAGTGCGGTATTCAGCTTCTCTGGTGTCAAGTCTGATTTAAAAAGAAAAAAAAAAATCCAAAATCAGACAGAGTGTTGACACCAGAGAGGCTAAGACCGCATTGACTCAGTGCGGTATTCAGCCTCTCTGGTGTCAAGTCTGATTTTGGAAAAAAAAAAAAAAAATCCAAAATCAGACAGTGTTGAGACCAGAGAGGCTAAGACCGCATTGACTCAGTGATGTCAAGTGATGTCAAGTGATGTCAAGTCAGTGGTGTCAAGTCTGATTTTGGAAAAAAAAAAAAATCCAAAATCAGACAGAGTGTTGACACCAGAGAGGCTAAGACCGCATTGACTCAGTGCGGTATTCAGCCTCTCTGGTGTCAACACTCTGTCTGATTTTGGATTTTTTTTTTTTTTTTTTTTCCAAAATCAGACTTGACACCAGAGAGGCTGAATACCGCACTGAGTCAATGCGGTCTTAGCCTCTCTGGTGTCAAGTCTGATTTTGGAAAAAAAAAAAAAAAAATCCAAAATCAGACAGTGTTGAGACCAGAGAGGCTAAGACCGCATTGACTCAGTGCGGTATTCAGCCTCTCTGGTGTCAAGTCTGATTTTGGAAAAAAAAAAATTTTTTTAAATCAGACAGAGTTTTGAGACCAGAGAGGCTAAGACCGCATTGACTCAGTGCGGTATTCAGCCTCTCTGGTGTCAAGTCTGATTTTGGAAAAAAAAAAAAAAAAAAAATCCAAAATCAGACAGAGTGTTGACACCAGAGAGGCTGAATACCGCACTGAGTCAATGCGGTCTTAGCCTCTCTGGTCTCAACACTGTCTGATTTTGGATTTTTTTTTTTTTTTTTTTTCCAAAATCAGACTTGACACCAGAGAGGCTGAATACCGCACTGAGTCAATGCGGTCTTAGCCTCTCTGGTCTCAAAACTCTGTCTGATTTAAAAAAAAATTTTTTTTTCCAAAATCAGACTTGACACCAGAGAGGCTGAATACCGCACTGAGTCAATGCGGTCTTAGCCTCTCTGGTCTCAACACTGTCTGATTTTGGATTTTTTTTTTTTTTTTTGCGGCCAGAAAAAAAAATTTTTTTTTAAATCAGACAGAGTTTTGAGACCAGAGAGGCTAAGACCGCATTGACTCAGTGCAGTATTCAGCCTCTCTGGTGTCAAGTCTGATTTTGGAAAAAAAAAAAAAAAAAAATCCAAAATCAGACAGAGTGTTGAGACCAGAGAGGCTAAGACCGCATTGACTCAGTGCGGTATTCAGCCTCTCTGGTGTCAAGTCTGATTTTGGAAAAAAAAAAAAAAATCCAAAATCAGACAGAGTGTTGAGACCAGAGAGGCTAAGACCGCATTGACTCAGTGCAGTATTCAGCCTCTCTGGTGTCAAGTCTGATTTTGGAAAAAAAAAAAAAAAAAAAATCCAAAATCAGACAGAGTGTTGAGACCAGAGAGGCTAAGACCGCATTGACTCAGTGCGGTATTCAGCCTCTCTGGTGTCAAGTCTGATTTTGGAAAAAAAAAAAAAAAATCCAAAATCAGACAGAGTGTTGAGACCAGAGAGGCTAAGACCGCATTGACTCAGTGCGGTTTTCAGCCTCTCTGGTGTCAAGTCTGATTTTGGAAAAAAAAAAAAAAATCCAAAATCAGACAGAGTGTTGAGACCAGAGAGGCTAAGACCGCATTGACTCAGTGCGGTATTCAGCCTCTCTGGTGTCAAGTCTGATTTTTGAAAAAAAAAAAAAAAAAAAATCCAAAATCAGACAGAGTGTTGAGACCAGAGAGGCTAAGACCGCATTGACTCAGTGCGGTATTCAGCCTCTCTGGTGTCAAGTCTGATTTTGGAAAAAAAAAAAAAAAATCCAAAATCAGACAGAGTGTTGAGACCAGAGAGGCTAAGACCGCATTGACTCAGTGCGGTTTTCAGCCTCTCTGGTGTCAAGTCTGATTTTGGAAAAAAAAAAAAAAATCCAAAATCAGACAGAGTGTTGAGACCAGAGAGGCTAAGACCGCATTGACTCAGTGCGGTATTCAGCCTCTCTGGTGTCAAGTCTGATTTTGGAAAAAAAAAAAAAAAAATCCAAAATCAGACAGAGTGTTGAGACCAGAGAGGCTAAGACCGCATTGACTCAGTGCGGTATTCAGCCTCTCTGGTGTCAAGTCTGATTTTGGAAAAAAAAAAAAATCCAAAATCAGACAGAGTGTTGAGACCAGAGAGGCTAAGACCGCATTGACTCAGTGTGGTATTCAGCCTCTCTGGTGTCAAGTCTGATTTTGAAAAAAAAAAAAAAAAAAATCCAAAATCAGACAGAGTGTTGAGACCAGAGAGGCTAAGACCGCATTGACTCAGTGCAGTATTCAGCCTCTCTGGTGTCAAGTCTGATTTTGGAGAAAAAAAATCCAAAATCAGACAGAGTGTTGACACCAGAGAGGCTAAGACCGCATTGACTCAGTGCGGTATTCAGCCTCTCTGGTGTCAAGTCTGATTTTGGAAAAAAAAAAAAAAAAAAAAAATCCAAAATCAGACAGAGTGTTGAGACCAGAGAGGCTAAGACCGCATGACTCAGTGTGGTATTCAGCCTCTCTGGTGTCAAGTCTGATTTTGGAAAAAAAAAAAAAAAAGAAATCCAAAATCAGACAGAGTGTTGAGACCAGAGAGGCTAAGACCGCATTGACTCAGTGCGGTATTCAGCCTTTCTGGTGTCAAGTGTGATTTTGGAAAAAAAAAAAAAAAATCCAAAATCAGACAGAGTGTTGAGACCAGAGAGGCTAAGACCGCATTGACTCAGTGCGGTATTCAGCCTCTCTGGTGTCAAGTCTGATTTTGAAAAAAAAAAAAAAAAAAAACCAAAATCAGACAGAGTGTTGAGACCAGAGAGGCTAAGACCGCATTGACTCAGTGCAGTATTCAGCCTCTCTGGTGTCAAGTCTGATTTTGGAAAAAAAAAATCCAAAATCAGACAGAGTGTTGAGACCAGAGAGGCATAGACCGCATTGACTCAGTGCGGTATTCAGCCTCTCTGTTGTCAAGTCTGATTTTGGAAAAAAAAAAAAAAAATCCAAAATCAGACAGAGCGTTGACACCAGAGAGGCTAAGACCGCATTGACTCAGTGCGGTATTCAGCCTCTCTGGTGTCAAGTCTGATTTTTGAAAAAAAAAAAAAAAAAAAATCCAAAATCAGACAGAGTGTTGACACCAGAGAGGCTAAGACCGCATTGACTCAGTGCAGTATTCAGCCTCTCTGGTGTCAAGTCTGATTTTGAAAAGAAAAAAAAAAAATCCAAAATCAGACAGAGTGTTGAGACCAGAGAGGCTAAGACCGCATTGACACAGTGCAGTATTCAGCCTCTCTGGTGTCAAGTCTGATTTTGAAAAAAAAAAAAAAAAATCCAAAATCAGACAGAGTGTTGAGACCAGAGAGGCTAAGACCGCATTGACTCAGTGCGGTATTCAGCCTCTCTGGTGTCAAGTCTGATTTTGGAAAAAAAAAAAAAAAATCCAAAATCAGACAGAGTGTTGCGACCAGAGAGGCTAAGACCGCATTGACTCAGTGCGGTATTCAGCCTCTCTGGTGTCAACACTCTGTCTGATTTTGGATTTTTTTTTTTTTTTTTTTTCCAAAATCAGACTTGACACCAGAGAGGCTGAATACCGCACTGAGTCAATGCGGTCTTAGCCTCTCTGGTGTCAAGTCTGATTTTGGAAAAAAAAAAAAAAAATCCAAAATCAGACAGAGTGTTGAGACCAGAGAGGCTAAGACCGCATTGACTCAGTGCGGTATTCAGCCTCTCTGGTGTCAAGTCTGATTTTTGAAAAAAAAAAAAAAAAAAAATCCAAAATCAGACAGAGTGTTGAGACCAGAGAGGCTAAGACCGCATTGACTCAGTGCGGTATTCAGCCTCTCTGGTGTCAAGTCTGATTTTGGAAAAAAAAAAAAAAAATCCAAAATCAGACAGAGTGTTGAGACCAGAGAGGCTAAGACCGCATTGACTCAGTGCGGTTTTCAGCCTCTCTGGTGTCAAGTCTGATTTTGGAAAAAAAAAAAAAAATCCAAAATCAGACAGAGTGTTGAGACCAGAGAGGCTAAGACCGCATTGACTCAGTGCGGTATTCAGCCTCTCTGGTGTCAAGTCTGATTTTGAAAAAAAAAAAAAAAAAAAATCCAAAATCAGACAGAGTGTTGAGACCAGAGAGGCTAAGACCGCATTGACTCAGTGCAGTATTCAGCCTCTCTGGTGTCAAGTCTGATTTTGGAGAAAAAAAATCCAAAATCAGACAGAGTGTTGACACCAGAGAGGCTAAGACCGCATTGACTCAGTGCGGTATTCAGCCTCTCTGGTGTCAAGTCTGATTTTGGAAAAAAAAAAAAAAAAAAAAAATCCAAAATCAGACAGAGTGTTGAGACCAGAGAGGCTAAGACCGCATGACTCAGTGTGGTATTCAGCCTCTCTGGTGTCAAGTCTGATTTTGGAAAAAAAAAAAAAAAAGAAATCCAAAATCAGACAGAGTGTTGAGACCAGAGAGGCTAAGACCGCATTGACTCAGTGCGGTATTCAGCCTTTCTGGTGTCAAGTGTGATTTTGGAAAAAAAAAAAAAAAATCCAAAATCAGACAGAGTGTTGAGACCAGAGAGGCTAAGACCGCATTGACTCAGTGCGGTATTCAGCCTCTCTGGTGTCAAGTCTGATTTTGAAAAAAAAAAAAAAAAAAAAAAAAAATCAGACAGAGTGTTGAGACCAGAGAGGCTAAGACCGCATTGACTCAGTGCAGTATTCAGCCTCTCTGGTGTCAAGTCTGATTTTGGAAAAAAAAAATCCAAAATCAGACAGAGTGTTGAGACCAGAGAGGCATAGACCGCATTGACTCAGTGCGGTATTCAGCCTCTCTGTTGTCAAGTCTGATTTTGGAAAAAAAAAAAAAAAATCCAAAATCAGACAGAGCGTTGACACCAGAGAGGCTAAGACCGCATTGACTCAGTGCGGTATTCAGCCTCTCTGGTGTCAAGTCTGATTTTTGAAAAAAAAAAAAAAAAAAAATCCAAAATCAGACAGAGTGTTGACACCAGAGAGGCTAAGACCGCATTGACTCAGTGCGGTATTCAGCCTCTCTGGTGTCAAGTCTGATTTTGAAAAGAAAAAAAAAAAATCCAAAATCAGACAGAGTGTTGAGACCAGAGAGGCTAAGACCGCATTGACACAGTGCAGTATTCAGCCTCTCTGGTGTCAAGTCTGATTTTGAAAAAAAAAAAAAAAAATCCAAAATCAGACAGAGTGTTGAGACCAGAGAGGCTAAGACCGCATTGACTCAGTGCGGTATTCAGCCTCTCTGGTGTCAAGTCTGATTTTGGAAAAAAAAAAAAAAAATCCAAAATCAGACAGAGTGTTGCGACCAGAGAGGCTAAGACCGCATTGACTCAGTGCGGTATTCAGCCTCTCTGGTGTCAACACTCTGTCTGATTTTGGATTTTTTTTTTTTTTTTTTTTTCCAAAATCAGACTTGACACCAGAGAGGCTGAATACCGCACTGAGTCAATGCGGTCTTAGCCTCTCTGGTGTCAAGTCTGATTTTGGAAAAAAAAAAAAAAAATCCAAAATCAGACAGAGTGTTGAGACCAGAGAGGCTAAGACCGCATTGACTCAGTGCGGTATTCAGCCTCTCTGGTGTCAAGTCTGATTTTGGAAAAAAAAAAAATTTTTAAATCAGACAGAGTGTTGAGACCAGAGAGGCTAAGACCGCATTGACTCAGTGCGGTATTCAGCCTCTCTGGTGTCAAGTCTGATTTTGGAAAAAAAAAAAAAAATCCAAAATCAGACAGAGTGTTGAGACCAGAGAGGCTAAGACCGCATTGACTCAGTGCGGTATTCAGCCTCTCTGGTGTCAAGTCTGATTTTGGAAAAAAAAAAAAAAAAAAAATCCAAAATCAGACAGAGTGTTGACACCAGAGAGGCTAAGACCGCATTGACTCAGTGCGGTATTCAGCCTCTCTGGTGTCGTCTGATTTTGGAAAAAAAAAAAAAAAAAATCCAAAATCAGACAGAGTGTTGACACCAGAGAGGCTAAGACCGCATTGACTCAGTGCGGTATTCAGCCTCTCTGGTGTCAAGTCTGATTTTGGAAAAAAAAAAAAAAAAAAATCCAAAATCAGACAGAGTGTTGAGACCAGAGAGGCTAAGACCGCATTGACTCAGTGCGGTATTCAGCCTCTCTGGTGTCAAGTCTGATTTTGGAAAAAAAATCAGACAGAGTGTTGAGACCAGAGAGGCTAAGACCGCATTGACTCAGTGCGGTATTCAGCCTCTCTGGTGTCAAGTCTGATTTTGGAAAAAAAAAAAAAAAAAAATCCAAAATCAGACAGAGTGTTGAGACCAGAGAGGCTAAGACCGCATTGACTCAGTGTGGTATTCAGCCTCTCTGGTGTCAAGTCTGATTTTGGAAAAAAAATAAAAAATCCAAAATCAGACAGAGTGTTGAGACCAGAGAGGCTAAGACCGCATTGACTCAGTGCGGTATTCAGCCTCTCTGGTGTCAAGTCTGATTTTGGAAAAAAAAAAAAAAAAAATCCAAAATCAGACAGAGTGTTGAGACCAGAGAGGCTAAGACCGCATTGACTCAGTGCGGTATTCAGCCTCTCTGGTGTCAAGTCTGATTTTGGAAAAAAAAAATCCAAAATCCAAAATCAGACAGAGTGTTGAGACCAGAGAGGCTAAGACCGCATTGACTCAGTGCGGTATTCAGCCTCTCTGGTGTCAAGTCTGATTTTGGAAAAAAGAAATCCAAAATCAGGCAGAGTGTTGACACCAGAGAGGCTAAGACCGCATTGACTCAGTGCGGTATTCAGCCTCTCTGGTGTCAAGTCTGATTTTTGAAAAAAAAAAAAAAAAAAAATCCAAAATCAGACAGAGTGTTGACACCAGAGAGGCTAAGACCGCATTGACTCAGTGCAGTATTCAGCCTCTCTGGTGTCAAGTCTGATTTTGAAAAGAAAAAAAAAAATCCAAAATCAGACAGAGTGTTGAGACCAGAGAGGCTAAGACCGCATTGACACAGTGCAGTATTCAGCCTCTCTGGTGTCAAGTCTGATTTTGGAAAAAAAAAAAAAAAAAAATCCAAAATCAGGCAGAGTGTTGAGACCAGAGAGGCTAAGACCGCATTGACTCAGTGCAGTATTCAGCTTCTCTGGTGTCAAGTCTGATTTAAAAAGAAAAAAAAAAAATCCAAAATCAGACAGAGTGTTGACACCAGAGAGGCTAAGACCGCAATCTAAGACCGCATTGACTCAGTGATGTCAAGTGGTGTCAAGTCAGTGGTGTCAAGTCTGATTTTGGAAAAAAAAAAAAAAAATCCAAAATCAGACAGAGTGTTGACACCAGAGAGGCTAAGACCGCATTGACTCAGTGATGTCAAGTGATGTCAAGTGATGTCAAGTCAGTGGTGTCAAGTCTGATTTTGGAAAAAAAAAAAAATCCAAAATCAGACAGAGTGTTGAGACCAGAGAGGCTAAGACCGCATTGACTCAGTGCGGTATTCAGCTTCTCTGGTGTCAAGTCTGATTTAAAAAGAAAAAAAAAATCCAAAATCAGACAGAGTGTTGACACCAGAGAGGCTAAGACCGCATTGACTCAGTGCGGTATTCAGCCTCTCTGGTGTCAAGTCTGATTTTGGAAAAAAAAAAAAAAAATCCAAAATCAGACAGAGTGTTGAGACCAGAGAGGCTAAGACCGCATTGACTCAGTGATGTCAAGTGATGTCAAGTGATGTCAAGTCAGTGGTGTCAAGTCTGATTTTGGAAAAAAAAAAAAATCCAAAATCAGACAGAGTGTTGACACCAGAGAGGCTAAGACCGCATTGACTCAGTGCGGTATTCAGCCTCTCTGGTGTCAACACTCTGTCTGATTTTGGATTTTTTTTTTTTTTTTTTTTCCAAAATCAGACTTGACACCAGAGAGGCTGAATACCGCACTGAGTCAATGCGGTCTTAGCCTCTCTGGTGTCAAGTCTGATTTTGGAAAAAAAAAAAAAAAAATCCAAAATCAGACAGTGTTGAGACCAGAGAGGCTAAGACCGCATTGACTCAGTGCGGTATTCAGCCTCTCTGGTGTCAAGTCTGATTTTGGAAAAAAAAAAATTTTTTTAAATCAGACAGAGTTTTGAGACCAGAGAGGCTAAGACCGCATTGACTCAGTGCGGTATTCAGCCTCTCTGGTGTCAAGTCTGATTTTGGAAAAAAAAAAAAAAAAAAAAAATCCAAAATCAGACAGAGTGTTGACACCAGAGAGGCTGAATACCGCACTGAGTCAATGCGGTCTTAGCCTCTCTGGTCTCAACACTGTCTGATTTTGGATTTTTTTTTTTTTTTTTTTTCCAAAATCAGACTTGACACCAGAGAGGCTGAATACCGCACTGAGTCAATGCGGTCTTAGCCTCTCTGGTATCAAAACTCTGTCTGATTTAAAAAAAAAAAATTTTTTCCAAAATCAGACTTGACACCAGAGAGGCTGAATACCGCACTGAGTCAATGCGGTCTTAGCCTCTCTGGTCTCAACACTGTCTGATTTTGGATTTTTTTTTTTTTTTTTGCGGCCAGAAAAAAAAAATTTTTTTTAAATCAGACAGAGTTTTGAGACCAGAGAGGCTAAGACCGCATTGACTCAGTGCAGTATTCAGCCTCTCTGGTGTCAAGTCTGATTTTGGAAAAAAAAAAAAAAAAAAATCCAAAATCAGACAGAGTGTTGAGACCAGAGAGGCTAAGACCGCATTGACTCAGTGCAGTATTCAGCCTCTCTGGTGTCAAGTCTGATTTTGGAAAAAAAAAAAAAAAAAAATCCAAAATCAGACAGAGTGTTGAGACCAGAGAGGCTAAGACCGCATTGACTCAGTGCGGTATTCAGCCTCTCTGGTGTCAAGTCTGATTTTGGAAAAAAAAAAAAAAAATCCAAAATCAGACAGAGTGTTGAGACCAGAGAGGCTAAGACCGCATTGACTCAGTGCGGTTTTCAGCCTCTCTGGTGTCAAGTCTGATTTTGGAAAAAAAAAAAAAAATCCAAAATCAGACAGAGTGTTGAGACCAGAGAGGCTAAGACCGCATTGACTCAGTGCGGTCTTAGCCTCTCTGGTATCAAAACTCTGTCTGATTTAAAAAAAAAATTTTTTTTCCAAAATCAGACTTGACACCAGAGAGGCTGAATACCGCACTGAGTCAATGCGGTCTTAGCCTCTCTGGTCTCAACACTGTCTGATTTTGGATTTTTTTTTTTTTTTTTTGCGGCCAGAAAAAAAAAATTTTTTTTAAATCAGACAGAGTTTTGAGACCAGAGAGGCTAAGACCGCATTGACTCAGTGCAGTATTCAGCCTCTCTGGTGTCAAGTCTGATTTTGGAAAAAAAAAAAAAAAAAAATCCAAAATCAGACAGAGTGTTGAGACCAGAGAGGCTAAGACCGCATTGACTCAGTGCAGTATTCAGCCTCTCTGGTGTCAAGTCTGATTTTGGAAAAAAAAAAAAAAAAAAATCCAAAATCAGACAGAGTGTTGAGACCAGAGAGGCTAAGACCGCATTGACTCAGTGCGGTATTCAGCCTCTCTGGTGTCAAGTCTGATTTTGGAAAAAAAAAAAAAAAATCCAAAATCAGACAGAGTGTTGAGACCAGAGAGGCTAAGACCGCATTGACTCAGTGCGGTTTTCAGCCTCTCTGGTGTCAAGTCTGATTTTGGAAAAAAAAAAAAAAATCCAAAATCAGACAGAGTGTTGAGACCAGAGAGGCTAAGACCGCATTGACTCAGTGCGGTATTCAGCCTCTCTGGTGTCAAGTCTGATTTTGGAAAAAAAAAAAAAAAAATCCAAAATCAGACAGAGTGTTGAGACCAGAGAGGCTAAGACCGCATTGACTCAGTGCGGTATTCAGCCTCTCTGGTGTCAAGTCTGATTTTGGAAAAAAAAAAAAAAAAAAATCCAAAATCAGACAGAGTGTTGAGACCAGAGAGGCTAAGACCGCATTGACTCAGTGCGGTATTCAGCCTCTCTGGTGTCAAGTCTGATTTTGGAAAAAAAAAAAAAAAATCAAAAATCAGACAGAGTGTTGAGACCAGAGAGGCTAAGACCGCATTGACTCAGTGCGGTTTTCAGCCTCTCTGGTGTCAAGTCTGATTTTGGAAAAAAAAAAAAAAATCCAAAATCAGACAGAGTGTTGAGACCAGAGAGGCTAAGACCGCATTGACTCAGTGTGGTATTCAGCCTCTCTGGTGTCAAGTCTGATTTTGGAAAAAAAAAAAAAAATCCAAAATCAGACAGAGTGTTGAGACCAGAGAGGCTAAGACCGCATTGACTCAGTGTGGTATTCAGCCTCTCTGGTGTCAAGTCTGATTTTGGAAAAAAAAAAAAAAATCCAAAATCAGACAGAGTGTTGAGACCAGAGAGGCTAAGACCGCATTGACTCAGTGCAGTATTCAGCCTCTCTGGTGTCAAGTCTGATTTTGGAAAAAAAAAAAAAATCCAAAATCAGACAGAGTGTTGAGACCAGAGAGGCTAAGACCGCATTGACTCAGTGTGGTATTCAGCCTCTCTGGTGTCAAGTCTGATTTTGGAAAAAAAAAAAAAAATCCAAAATCAGACAGAGTGTTGAGACCAGAGAGGCTAAGACCGCATTGACTCAGTGCAGTATTCAGCCTCTCTGGTGTCAAGTCTGATTTTGGAAAAAAAAAAAAAAAAAAATCCAAAATCAGACAGAGTGTTGAGACCAGAGAGGCTAAGACCGCATTGACTCAGTGCGTATTCAGCCTCTCTGGTGTCAAGTCTGATTTTGGAAAAAAAAAAAAAAAAAATCCAAAATCAGACAGAGTGTTGAGACCAGAGAGGCTAAGACCGCATTGACTCAGTGCGTATTCAGCCTCTCTGGTGTCAAGTCTGATTTTGGAAAAAAAAAAAAAAAATCCAAAATCAGACAGAGTGTTGAGACCAGAGAGGCTAAGACCGCATTGACTCAGTGCGGTTTTCAGCCTCTCTGGTGTCAAGTCTGATTTTGGAAAAAAAAAAAAAAAATCCAAAATCAGACAGAGTGTTGAGACCAGAGAGGCTAAGACCGCATTGACTCAGTGCGGTATTCAGCCTCTCTGGTGTCAAGTCTGATTTTGGAAAAAAAAAAAAAAAATCCAAAATCAGACAGAGTGTTGAGACCAGAGAGGCTAAGACCGCATTGACTCAGTGCGGTTTTCAGCCTCTCTGGTGTCAAGTCTGATTTTGGAAAAAAAAAAAAAAATCCAAAATCAGACAGAGTGTTGAGACCAGAGAGGCTAAGACCGCATTGACTCAGTGCGGTATTCAGCCTCTCTGGTGTCAAGTCTGATTTTTGAAAAAAAAAAAAAAAAAAAATCCAAAATCAGACAGAGTGTTGAGACCAGAGAGGCTAAGACCGCATTGACTCAGTGCGGTATTCAGCCTCTCTGGTGTCAAGTCTGATTTTGGAAAAAAAAAAAAAAAAAAAAAATCCAAAATCAGACAGAGTGTTGACACCAGAGAGGCTAGGACCGCATTGACTCAGCCTCTCTGGTGTCAAGTCTGATTTTGGAAAAAAAAAAAAAAAAATCCAAAATCAGACAGAGTGTTGAGACCAGAGAGGCTAAGACCGCATTGACTCAGTGCGGTATTCAGCCTCTCTGGTGTCAAGTCTCATTTTGAAAAAAAAAAAAATCCAAAATCAGACAGAGTGTTGAGACCAGAGAGGCTAAGACCGCATTGACTCAGTGCGGTATTCAGCCTCTCTGGTGTCAAGTCTGATTTTGAAAAAAAAAAAAAAAAAAATCCAAAATCAGACAGAGTGTTGAGACCAGAGGGGCTAAGACCGCATTGACTCAGTGCAGTATTCAGCCTCTCTGGTGTCAAGTCTGATTTTGGAAAAAAAAAAAAAAAAAAATCCAAAATCAGACAGAGTGTTGAGACCAGAGAGGCTAAGACCGCATTGACTCAGTGCAGTATTCAGCCTCTCTGGTGTCAAGTCTGATTTTGGAGAAAAAAAATCCAAAATCAGACAGAGTGTTGACACCAGAGAGGCTAAGACCGCATTGACTCAGTGCGGTATTCAGCCTCTCTGGTGTCAAGTCTGATTTTGGAAAAAAAAAAAAAAAATCCAAAATCAGACAGAGCGTTGACACCAGAGAGGCTAAGACCGCATTGACTCAGTGCGGTATTCAGCCTCTCTGGTGTCAAGTCTGATTTTTGAAAAAAAAAAAAAAAAAAAAATCCAAAATCAGACAGAGTGTTGACACCAGAGAGGCTAAGACCGCATTGACTCAGTGCAGTATTCAGCCTCTCTGGTGTCAAGTCTGATTTTGAAAAGAAAAAAAAAAAATCCAAAATCAGACAGAGTGTTGAGACCAGAGAGGCTAAGACCGCATTGACACAGTGCAGTATTCAGCCTCTCTGGTGTCAAGTCTGATTTTGAAAAAAAAAAAAAAAAATCCAAAATCAGACAGAGTGTTGAGACCAGAGAGGCTAAGACCGCATTGACTCAGTGCGGTATTCAGCCTCTCTGGTGTCAAGTCTGATTTTGGAAAAAAAAAAAAAAAATCCAAAATCAGACAGAGTGTTGAGACCAGAGAGGCTAAGACCGCATTGACTCAGTGCGGTTTTCAGCCTCTCTGGTGTCAAGTCTGATTTTGGAAAAAAAAAAAAAAATCCAAAATCAGACAGAGTGTTGAGACCAGAGAGGCTAAGACCGCATTGACTCAGTGTGGTATTCAGCCTCTCTGGTGTCAAGTCTGATTTTGGAAAAAAAAAAAAAAAATCCAAAATCAGACAGAGTGTTGAGACCAGAGAGGCTAAGACCGCATTGACTCAGTGCAGTATTCAGCCTCTCTGGTGTCAAGTCTGATTTTGGAAAAAAAAAAAAAAATCCAAAATCAGACAGAGTGTTGAGACCAGAGAGGCTAAGACCGCATTGACTCAGTGCGGTTTTCAGCCTCTCTGGTGTCAAGTCTGATTTTGGAAAAAAAAAAAAAAAATCCAAAATCAGACAGAGTGTTGAGACCAGAGAGGCTAAGACCGCATTGACTCAGTGCGGTATTCAGCCTCTCTGGTGTCAAGTCTGATTTTTGAAAAAAAAAAAAAAAAAAAATCCAAAATCAGACAGAGTGTTGAGACCAGAGAGGCTAAGACCGCATTGACTCAGTGCGGTATTCAGCCTCTCTGGTGTCAAGTCTGATTTTGGAAAAAAAAAAAAAAAAAAAAAAAAATCAGACAGAGTGTTGAGACCAGAGAGGCTACCCTGGAGAGAAAAATACCCAAATCATAGACAGTTCTCCTGGTTCAAACCAGATGCCTCAATTAAATCTAGAATAGATTACTGGCTAGTGGCAGATACAATGCTTAGCCAGATATCAAGTGTTGAAATCTCCCCTGCTCCACTAACTGATCACTGCAGTATTGATCTGTCAGTAACACCTCTAATGCAGTCAACCAAGAATAAAGGATACTGGAAGTTCAATGCCAGTCTCTTGAAATATGACGATTACTGTAACGGCACTAAAGACCTTATTCAAGAAGTCCTACAAGATGATTCCTTAATATCATAATTCAGAAGCGGGAATTTTTTAAATATAAAATCCGCCAATATTCAATCTCCTTCAGTAAACGTATCAAGAATATAATTATATTCTTGATACGTTTACTGAAGGAGATTGAATATTGGCGGATTTTATATTTAAAAAATTCCCGCTTCTGAGTATATGATATTAAGGAATCATCTTAATTCATGACGTCATGAAGGCACATGGTGTTACAAAAGTTAACCATTAGGCTACAGTGTTAGGATGAGGGTCTGTAAATTTACTGCGGGCTCCGTCACCCCATTCATCCAAAACCATGTTCCAATCACCACCTATTAACACATTTTCTGTAGCATATAGGCCTATTACATTGTAATAAACCAGCCCGGAAAGGGCTCTGACGGAGGCAAGCAACACAAATCTCAGGAGTATATAAAAATAGATAGCTTTATTATTACAGGCTATTGGCAACAGAGTAAAACACAGAGGTGATCACAGGTGAGTATCAAATACGCTTCCCAACGGTCCCTGGGGTCTATCATAAGGCAACACCACTACACACATGAAGATGAAATCACTGCAAACTGGGCCACAACAGGCCAATGATTATGCACACACAGCACACGTGAGAAACTCCAAAGGCACGGTTAGCGTGCAATAGATGCAGTAGCTACACAGCAATTAGGCTACATTTCCACACAGGGCTACCCCAAACCGCCCGGGTTATGCACAGCAAGCAAAGAGCAAACATTCCACACAGGGCTACCCCAAACCGCCCGGGTTATGCACAGCAAGCAAAGAGCAAACAAATATGACACTGACCCCCTTGGAACAATTGGCCGCCTACTAGGACCCCCCGGATCATCTGTGGCTACAAGAAGAATAAACAAATAAACCAAATAAACAAACCAAATAAACAAACAAACATAAACAAGATAAGACTTAAAACTTAACTCGCCCGTCGGCGAGACCCCCCCCCCCCCCCCCCCCCCCCGGGGTCTGAGCTAGGCACCGTCCGACTGGGGATAAACGGCTGGTCGGTGGTGCTGGCAGCGTACGGCGGCGGGCCGGACGCTGGTCTTGGCTGGAGAGCGGGTGTTTTGAGGCCTTAGCCTGATGTCGTTTCACTGCCTCCACCACAGTAGAGAGGGTATCTGCAGTTCTGTTTACATAATCACTAACCGAAGTGAACTTGTCTTGAGCGGCCACTCCTAGCATCACATCAACAGGCAAGATGATCTCTCGACCAAACAGAACCTTATAGGGTGTGAAGCCGGTGCTAGTGTGAACACTACTCCGATAAGCCATCATGACATACGGCAGCAAAGCATCCCAATTCAATTGATTATCATTTACGAACAGGGACAACATGGACAACAAGGTGCGATTAAATCTCTCGACCATACCGTCAGACTGAGCATGGTAAGGGGATGTGCGGGTTTTGTTAATATCCAATAACCCACACAGCTCCTTAAACAAATTGGACTCAAAATTTCTTCCCTGGTCGGAGTGAATACTACGAGGGGCACCGAACCGACACACCCATTCCTCTGCCAAAATACGGGCAATGGTGCGAGCCTCCTGGTTGGGCATGGGGAAAGCTTCCGTCCACTTAGAAAAATAATCACCAATAACCAGAACATACTTGCTCCCTTTTGGGGTTTCTGGTAGGGGACCCAGCACATCCAGTGCAATACGCTCATAAGGCCGGGATGGGACTGATGAAGGAACCAGAGGAGCACAAGGGGGCCGCCCCTGATCTTTACGGGATGCACAGTCGACACACTCCCTGCACCACTTCTTCACATCCCCAAACCAACCGACCCAATAAAAGCGATCCTTTACTTTCGCCTGCAATTTCTGAATCCCCAAATGCCCCCCGGTGATGGCAGTATGTAACATGGCCAAAACAGCTGACACCATTGACCTAGGCAACACAACTTGAACCCTAGAGGCTGCATCAGAATTGGGGGGTGGGACACGAACCAACCGGCGGTATGTGAAGTTGGTCCCATACAGGGGCGTATTTCCTCAGACCTGGCTTGCCCTGCAGGTCTACCTGCCCCGCTCCAACACCCCCTTTAAGTTGAAGGATTTGCCTAATGTCTTCATCCTCCTGCTGAGCTTGAGCCAATTCATCCCCTAAATCTAACTCAGGGGACCCTCGCTCCCTCGCTCTGACTGCACGTACTGACGTGGTTGGCACCTGCTGTATGGGTGGAAACTCAGCAGCTACCGGCAGGGCACGAGCCCCCTCCAGGAAGGCTGGCAGCCGAGACAAAGCGTCTGCATTAATATGTTGTTTTCCAGGGCGATGGACAATTTTATAATTAAAATTAGCCAGCTGCTCCACCCACCGAGCTAGCTGCCCCTCTAAACCCTGGAAATTATGCAACCACCGTAAGGAGCCATGGTCGGTGCGCAAAACAAACTCCTTCCCCAGTAAGTAATGTTTAAAATACTTTGTAAACGCTACCATGGCTAAAAGCTCCTTCTTAGTGGTGGCATAGCGGCGCTCTTCCTTAGTTAATGCCCTGCTGGCATACGCCACTACGCGTTCTACGCCACCCTCCTCCTGTGACAGTACTGCCCCTATCCCAGCATCGCTAGCGTCTGTATCTAGGATAAAGCTCTTTTGGGGGTCGGGGTATGCCAGCACTGGGGCTGTACTCAAGCTGGACTTTAACTGTATGAAGGCCTGCTGGCAGTCATCCCCCCACCTAAATCGCTTTCCCATTTCCGTCAGCCGGTGCAAGGGGCGGGCTATGTCTGCAAACCCCTTTACAAACCGCCGGTAATAAGACGCTAACCCCACAAAGCTTTTTACCTCCGTCTGAGTTCTTGGTACTGGCCACTCCCGCACACTCTCCACTTTAGCAGGGTCTGCCCTGATCCCCTGTGCAGAGATTATATGACCTAGATACTTTACTTGGGTGGAGAAAAGGTTGCATTTGGACGGCTTGACTTTTAAATTAGCGGCACACAGCTTTGACAGAACCTCATCCAAACGAGTGAGATGCTCTGTAAAAGTGCGGCCAAAAACGATAATGTCATCTAAATAGACTAAACATGTGGTCCATTGTAGATCTGCTAATACCAAGTCCATAAGCCTTTGAAACGTGCTAGGCGCGTTACACAAGCCAAAGCTCAGGACATTAAACTCAAACAGTCCCTGTCTAGTGGCAAAGGCTGTTTTGGGCCTGTCCTTAGGATCAACCTCGACCTGCCAGTAACCACTGGCAAGGTCGAGGGTGGAAAACAGGGTGGCATTGGCTAGGCTATCCAGAGCATCGTCAATTCTGGGGAGGGGGTAAGCATCTTTTGCAGTGACATCATTGAGTTTCCTATAATCCACACAGAATCTAAGGGCACCTCCCTTCTTTCGCACTGGCACAATTGGTGCGGCCCAGGGGCTACATGAGGGCCGTATGATCCCATTTCCCTGCATCTGTTTTATATGGTCTGAAACCTCCTGTTGGATATGCAGGGGAACTCTTCGGGGCCCCATCTTAATAGGTCTTGCATCGCCAGTGTCAATTTGGTGTGTTGTAAGATGAGTTCTCCCTAGGTCAGTGTCGCCAGTGCTGAAGACCGAAACATGCCTGTGCAGGAGGTCACGAACAGACTGCACTTGGACAGGAGTGAGGCCCTTCTCGTCCAAACCAAACTCCCTGAGCAAGGAATCACCTGACCAAGGGCATGTGGTGGAAACCCCTTGCCCACTGTCGACTGCACCATCCATAATGGTTATATCAGAGAACAATTTGCCAATTTTCATGCCCTGTTTTAAGGTGAGGGGGTCGTCTGTGACATTAATTACTCTGACAGGCACTAAACCCTGCTTCACACTACAAATGACTCTGGCTACGAAGATATCACAGTGTTTAGATATAGAGGCCAAAGGCTCCATCATACCAGTAGTACATGCCCCGGGGAGCCCTTCAACAGCCCCTGAAATTATAAATTCACTACGGGCGGGCACAATGGTGTCTGTGTGAACAGTCACCACCTGTGGTGTAACTACATCAGGGGCAGAGACTAGTGGAAACTTTTTCCCCAGCAGATGGCAGCATTGTTTACCCATATCAACAACAGCCCCAAATTTGGACAAAAAATCGAAACACAGTAATATGTCTGGTGTTGGAACATCAGCCACCAAAAACTCTGTGACCAGGGCCAAGGACTCAAATTGGCAAATAGTCTGCCACCGCCCCACTACACACATGGGACCCCCATTGGCGGCAGATGCATCACCAGCATACTCCATTAACTCCCCCCCATTAGTCAGTTTCAACCATATTGATTTGGGGATAATGGAGGCGTTAGCCCCCGTGTCTACTAACACATAAGAATCTAACCCACCTATTTTAGCACGGAGATACATGGCAGACTCATTCTGGTTCGACAAGGCCATCTTGACAGCAGAAGGAAAGGGGGCGGGCATTTGGCCTGCTGTGCACGCCCCCTCTAGTTTCCCGGCAGATAGGGACAGTCTTGCCGCAGATGTCTATTACAGCCGCACTCCCAACACACCTCCCCCCGATTGGGCCCCCAGCTGCTCTGTGTACGGGGAGCTGACGCGCCAGGACGTACAGAAGTAGTGACTGTGGCCCTATCAACAGGTGTTTTAATGGACTGCACAGTGCTCTGTAATGTTTTAACTTCTTGGCGCAGTCCCTCAACTACTCCCAAAAGCAGCTCCATCTGTTTGTCACTTGGGGATTTTTCTATAACCCCGCGTACTTTTGCATCAGGGTCAAGGCGGGTGTGTTCCAGGCTCCTTATAAGCTCAAGTTCTGATGCGAGATTAATTGCAGTCTCTAAAGTGAGGGGCTTGGCGCTACGAAGGTTCACACGCAACTCCCCACTGCCAACATGCTCAATGAAGTGGTCTCTAGCAAAAAGATCGCGAGTATCGGTGTCTGCATTGGGGTATGATTTAATTATCAATCTGCGTAATGCATTACCAAATTCTCGTGCGCTCTCATTGTGCAAGCGCCGCCGGGCGAGAAAACTCGCCCTGTTCCAATCAGCACTGTCACAGGGCTCTAAGCATCTCCCCAATGCGTCTTTCAGCTGTGCATAATCCGCGCGGGACTCTGGAGAGAGACCATTATAGATATCTCGAGCCCGGCCGGCCAATAACAGAGACATAAATTTGAGCCTCAAATCCTCATTCCAGTGATTCACCTCCGCAGCTATTTCAAATTGACCTACCCAATCCGACCACTCTCGCCCAATGCCAGTAAAAGTCTCGGGCATAAACACAGGGCGTGCGGTATTCATAGTGGAGGAAGGGTGCTGATTTAACGCAGGTGTGTGGTTCAGCTCAGCTGATGAGCTCGCTGGGATTTGTGCGTCGCCCTCCGTCATAGTGGGACTGGTTCAAATTAAATCCCACCACTGCCACCAGTGTAATAAACCAGCCCGGAAAGGGCTCTGACGGAGGCAAGCAACACAAATCTCAGGAGTATATAAAAATAGATAGCTTTATTATTACAGGCTATTGGCAACAGAGTAAAACACAGAGGTGATCACAGGTGAGTATCAAATACGCTTCCCAACGGTCCCTGGGGTCTATCATAAGGCAACACCACTACACACATGAAGATGAAATCACTGCAAACTGGGCCACAACAGGCCAATGATTATGCACACACAGCACACGTGAGAAACTCCAAAGGCACGGTTAGCGTGCAATAGATGCAGTAGCTACACAGCAATTAGGCTACATTTCCACACAGGGCTACCCCAAACCGCCCGGGTTATGCACAGCAAGCAAAGAGCAAACATTCCACACAGGGCTACCCCAAACCGCCCGGGTTATGCACAGCAAGCAAAGAGCAAACAAATATGACACTGACCCCCTTGGAACAATTGGCCGCCTACTAGGACCCCCCGGATCATCTGTGGCTACAAGAAGAATAAACAAATAAACCAAATAAACAAACAAACATAAACAAGATAAGACTTAAAACTTAACTCGCCCGTCGGCGAGACCCCCCCCCGGGGTCTGAGCTAGGCACCGTCCGACTGGGGATAAACGGCTGGTCGGTGGTGCTGGCAGCGTACGACGGCGGGCCGGACGCTGGTCTTGGCTGGAGAGCGGGTGGTGACCGAAGTGGACTGTACGGACTCCCCGGCCCTATATCTGCTGAGAGGGAGGCAGCTGTCCTCCTCTCATGGGCACGGGACACACAAGCACGAAACTCTCCAGCAACCCCGAATCACTGGCAGGCTCTGCTCTTTAACCCAGAGCCTCACCCCCACCCCACGGCTGGAGGCAATCACCCCAATCAGTCCCCAATCAGTCCTGGCACATAACCCCCCCCCCACACAGGTTTACCACAACATGTTATTCATTTGAACCCAACCTCATTCGGGTGACCGATGCTAGACTGTTGCCCTAGTTGTTGTTTTTCTCATGGTTAAGGTAGTTTTCATTGCATGTACCGGTAGCAGAATTTTAATACTGCAAAATGCTGCTGATTAAACTATACTTGCATCCGAGATGAAGAATGACTGGTGAGTCTCGCTTTGGTTCCCCATGGTGTTCCCCAGCTTTTCTGTTTTATCTTCCCTGACCCATTGGGTGTACATTTTTCCAACTCCAAATTCTATCAAATATAATGAAACCACAAAGATGAACTGTAAAAGACCACACAAAAATATATTGTATAGTCAATTCTATTTAAACGCCCAGCGATGCATCAACATTTTTTTTTTTTTACAAATGTCAGATGTCTAAATATTCAGACTTAAACATCATAAACAGTCAGGACACAAAGTGACAAACAGGAGTCATGAGGTAAAGTTGTTTGAAGCCACTGTAGTTATCATAGTCTGAAGTCTCTAGTCGACTTCCTCAACGGTGGGACTGTGAGCCGGCTCCCGCCTGCTCTCTGCAGCCCTGTGCAGGTGTTGCTCTCTGGTACAACACACAATCTCCAGCTCTTTCTACGGGTGCTGGTACTGTTCTTTATCAGCCAGCTGGTTGTTATCCAGCCAGGCGATGGCCTGGTGGCACCTCTCCGCACCTTCCTCTCGTCCTCCTCGCTAATCTTGCCCTTCACGTTGAAGGCGTATGACTCCAGGGATTTTTTTTATTATTTTTTGTGCATTCGTGCAGGACTTCACCTGGGAGGATCGACAGGCAAGGGAACAGCTGTGGCCGAAAATCAAGCAAGCCAGATCGCTGGGTAAGGTGGCTTTCTACAAAGGCCACGTCGCAGTAATTGATGGACGTACAGTAAAGGCTTAATGTATTAAATGCAAACAGCAGTCAAAAGAAACAAGAAAAAAAACATATAGACAATATTCCAAGGTTTGGCCTGCCATTAAGAGAACAGTATAAAACTCAATCAATTGTGACTCCAAGAATGAACAGTCTAAATTCTTCGCCATACGGTGCATTACGCAAAACAGCCAGAAGATGGCGATGTTGCCCAAGGCAAACAGCCTGGCAGATAGCTAAAACGTCTAAAACAAGCAGCTATTGACAGCTGTCTATTTTTGAAAGAGCAGTTGGAGTATCAGGATGTTGGAAATAGTCCTGAAAGTGAGACAAATAGTAAAGGGAGAAACTAGGTTTTCTGAAGCTTTGAACCAATTGTGAACCTGGGGACATCTGCTGGTCAAATTTGAAACAGGATGCCCCCTAAAAACAATGATTTAGTAGCCTAGTCTACATTATCCTGAAACAAATCCAATTTGTGGGACTTCATAATAGACATATGTAGGCATTTATAAATGGTGGCGTTGTTCGTGCACGTTTTGGTCCTGGTCTCAGTTGGTGAAGACATGCAGGCGTCCTGAGTTGTTGCCGCCCAGCAAAGCATTCCTTGTAGGATGGAAGGCTGTGATGGACAGCACCGTGCTGAGGTGGTGGTCGTCTCTGAAGGAGTGCTGCAGCTGGCCGCTTTCGTGGAAGACCTGCACCTGGCGAGGCCGCTCCATGCTTCCCACCACAAAGCAGTCCTCTTGTTTAGGGTCCCACACTGCTGATAGCTTCGTCAGCCATCGGCCTGTGTTCAGGTTATGTCTGAAAATAAATTTCAGACAACTTAGCATACAGTATAGTCTGATGAAGAATGTGTTACCCACTTCTAGTAAAAATCTGACTGGACTCACTGTAGCAGGAGTAATGGCATGTAAACAATTGCATTGCCTTTTCATGTGGTTTTTTCTACCAAAGAAAAAGAAAAGGAAATCCGCACTGTTTTTTAAGCTCCCACGTGAGTTTTTTAATTACAAAAAAGCAACGGGTCTTCATCAGGCAGTACAGAGAACAAGCTCTCTGTGCATGGGCATATATATAACCTCACATGGGGTGGTGGTGCCCCAATCAGGTGACGACAGACACCTGTGATCATTACAAAATACATAATTGTTGAAAGAGTCCACAAGAATACAACTTTTTTTAAAGATCATATAATAACAGAGGTAAACAAATTCTAAAATACCCGATACAAAAGAAATACAAGAAGTAAAACATGCAGGTGAATATTATTATCCCTATCTATACCAATAAGAAACCAAAGAAATGTAAAAGTATAGTACGGTAGGCCAAGGTAGGTTCAGGCAGGGTTTGAACCCAGGACTCCCAGGTGAGAGTCGTACGTGCTACCCACATGACCGAAGAGCCAGGCACATGTCTACAATGGCCAAGGTGTATACATATAACAACAGAATATAATAAAGTTAAAACATCACAGCAATGGCTTGACGTCTAGTTCTTCATTGAGGCCATACGGTGCCAACGTGTTGAGTGTATATATGTGAAAAGCCACACGTTGTAAAAGTCATTGTTCGTGGTCACCTCCTCTAGGGGGCTTTTCAACCTTCTCTATCCCCATGTACCGGAGTGAGGAGATGCTGTGTCCTGCTTGTTTGAAGTGGACTGCAACAGGGTTACATTCATCACCGCATCTGATGTTGCTGCAATGCTCGCTAATCCTAGTGCGGAGGGCTCTAGACATTTTCCCCACATAAGCTAATCCACAAGGACATTTTATCTTTAAAAAAGTTGTATTCTTGTGGAAAGACCTACTCTTTCAACAATTATGTATTTTGTAATGATCACAGGTGTCTGTCATCACCTGATTGGGGCACCACCACCCCATGTGAGGTTATATATATGCCCATGCACAGAGAGCTTGTTCTCTGTACTGCCTGATGAAGACCCGTGAGGGTCAAAATGTTGCTTTTTTGTAATTAAAAAACTAACCGTGGGAGCTTAAAAAACAGTGTGCGGATTTCCTTTTCTTTTTCTATACGCGTATTTTTTCCAGCACCTGTTGAAATAATCTTGGATGTGCGTGCACTCTACTCTTCTGCATATTTCTACCAAAGACACACGATTGTTAATTTTGGTTTGACATTTTTTTTATGTACCGTAATTTAAGTGCCGAGTTGGAAAGGCTTGTTGTCGCTGTGATACTGGCTTATAATAAAACTGTAATAAAAATAGAAACAGTGATAAGTATTATGATGACCTGAGATAAACCTTCTACTACCCAAAACTCAAATGTATCAATCACTGTGGCACTGATGAAGATCCGCCATTAGGCCCTCTCTGCACTTTCACACAGAACCAAGCAGCCCTGCCATACAGGAGTGTGCTTTAGATAGCATCCACCCCTCCCGGATTGAAATTAGGCATGAACCATGGGCGTTAAGCTTATTATGTCCGAGGAGTCTATTTATTTAATTTTATTTTGCCTTTATATAAACAGGTAAATCAGTGCGACCTGAATTTAACGAGCAACTTTCAATATTCGTCTGATCGACTTTATGGATCACAGAGGCAGCATCATGTATTACAAGCTACACGTAACGGAAGGCTTTCTTACCTTTGGTTCCAGTTTTTTTATAAAGCATATACCCATGTTGTTAAGTAGCCTAATTAAGTCCGTTCTGAAAGCGTGTTGACTGGAAGAAAAAAAGTGTGAAACAGCTGCAGTCTGATTTTAATAACGTTATCGACGGGGTCATTATAGACCACTTGGTTTCTACTTCTGGTTATGTCACTTTCAGAAGAACAGAGCGAATCTCAGGCACAGTGGGCAACGCAAGGCACACACCTGCTCAAGTGACTCGGGCTATAGTAGGAGCACAGTCTGAATGCTAACATTAGTTGTTTTTCGTAAGGGAACGCACAACAGGCGAGACAGCCTGCAGATATGCTTCGGTTAAATTATTTCTGATCGGAGAACTTCAATCTGGAGGTTGTTTTCCCTCAGTCCTCCTGTCATTTCTTTATGAATGAGCCGAGATTCCCGTCTTCCCGCGGCTTAGCCTTTTAGACAGACGTCAATTCTGCGCTGATACTACCTCTACCGGGGGAACGAAAGGCGTAACAAAATGACACGCCATTCCGTTCTTGCGACTTTTATACAGGAGGCATCATTCTACAGGCGGCGCCCCCGCCAGGCCAGTAAAAGAATTGCAATTTGTTTTTTTGTTTTTCTGCTCTCCCCAAAATTTAAATATACCTTTATGGCATATTATTACAATTACAATATAGCAATAATGGTGTTGACAGTAATAGAAGATGCCAAATCATTCAAAACAATCAGCATTTTGCTTTTAGGAGCATTGTGCCAGCGTGCGGCGCTGTTCCAAAACATGTAAACGTGTCGTTGCCTGCGAAACGCTCATCCCATAATACAAATGTTCGCATCGCATCCCATAATAGTATGATGATACTTGGGATGCCATTGCGAACATAGATGCGAACAGGTTAGCTAAAAGTTTAGCGTCACCAGCGAGGGGCCCCACCGTTGCGGTCGAGGTACATTTCGAAATCCCTCCAGGCCTGAAAATCTTTCTAGGGGAAACACTGCAGGAGGCGAGACATAACGCTGCAACGAACGCGGCTTTCACAGTCTGTGTTAAAGGGGCTATAGATTGAGACAGCTTTCCTGATTTCCCCTCCCCTGATCAGGTAACATAATGACTTTGGAAAAACAGTTAGCAAGCACGACTCCCATAAAGATATATAAAAAGTATACGGGTGCCTGGGTCGGAGGATACTAGTAGGTGACAGATGTCCCGGCACACGCGGTTTAAGAAAAAATATCTTATTTATTGTGGGCAAGCAAGGTGATGAACGTTTCGCCTAGAAGCCTTCTAGGCGAAACGTTCATCACCTTGCTTGTATAATAAGATATTTTTTCTTAAACCGTGTGTGCCGGGACATCTGTCACATAATGACTTTCCCACACTGAGAGGCTATGTTCAAGTGAGTGGATGTACCCGATGGAAGTCAGCAAAGGAGCTGTGGTGGTCATTGCTGAGGTGTCATATATCCTATGGAAAAAGAAAAGAAAATGCACATTCAATTTAGAGATGTAATTCCAAAACAAGTAGTGCAGTGCAAGTGCTTTAAGCTGTGTCAGCCCCACCTAATCGTGTTGTCCATACAGGAGCTGAGCACTCTGTTCCCTGTACTAGGGGAGAAATAAGCACTGGTTATGCTTAAAGAGTGGCCGTGCAGCTGGCAGACCGCCTGGCTCTCGGTCTTCTTCAGACAGCGGCTATCGTAAATACTCACAAGCCTGCAGAGAAGAAGGAAAATTAGTTTGGACTATTTATAGACTGGACAGACTACAGCTGAACTGACTACAAGCAGGCAATCCAATTTAACAACTTTAGAAAACAAATGATCAAAGTGATTACTGCTCTGGAGAAAATATAAATTAATCAAAGATATGAGTCATACCTGCTCTCGGCCACTGCAAAGTACTGCTTGTTTAGTGGATGGACGCTAACACAGTGAAGGCTCTTGGGGTTGAGGGTGTAGAGGGTGTGGAGGGACTCATGGGAGTTGCTGCAGAGAAATTAAAAACATTAAGAGATTAGAAGCAGCTTTGTACCAGTCTGGAAAACATTATGCATGTTTCTGACAATGTTGTTTATGATTAATAAAAAAAGAGAGCAGGCGGTTAGCACTCTTCATGCTTACTGACATTCAACATGATGAAGAGAGATGGTAAAGAATAGAGAAGTGCTGCATTTTTTAAATCATTAATACAACAGTTGAAGAAGATGGCAGTATGTTACCCTGGGGTGCGCCTATCCACAATGGCAACATCTCCACCAAATTGCCCGACAACTAGTGTCATACAGTCATGTGACAGGAAGTCAAAGGTTTTCAGGCCATCTTCAATAGAATACACCTGGTAGGAAGTAGAAAATGATTCAGATCAGCTGGTGAAGTAGGAATATCTTAAAACTGGAGTGGGTTTACAATTCATGCACGATTTTACATCAACTTAATGAGGACATGGAATGTTTTTTTAAACATCTCCACTGATTTATAAGTTTGTTGCAAAGCAGTAATGAGTAAGTCCAGAATATTTCAGCAAAATTAACAGATGTTGTGCTTGAGGGCGGCTGTTCCAACTACAGATTGTTTATTTTTTCTATATGCACACATCCAGGGAGAATCGAATTGAAAACCTTAACAAGCGTTAATGACCCATGCCAGCAGGCGGGGGAGGATTTCTCAATGCAGAAAATATATAGAGAATGTAAACACTCTCTACACACATATATAGCACATATATAACACATATATAGAGAAGGTAAACACTGTCCATCTGCTTATATTACGGAGATTGTAAACTGATGCAAAGTGGGTTGAAAATCGGCAAAGCCTTCCTTTAATTACACATAGCTGCATCAAGACTTGTTTGTGTAAAAACTGTTCCTGAAATGGAACCTGTACACCTGTGATGTCAGCCCCAGCAGAATGTCCAGCAACAAGTGATGTCACAGGTGTTTAACACCCATTTAGAATCCTACCCTTTTCTCCATACTGTATTTCTGCCCTGGGGGCCTGTATCTTATTATAATATATATAGGGGGGGGGGGTTCATAATGATCATGAGCCCAAAATGTAAATTCATTACCCCCGCCCCCCCCCCCCCAAAATAAAATAATAATAACACCGCGCTCTTCAAGTTAAAAGGTATTGGTTCAAACTGTACTTACTGGCTGAAATTATGATTATTATTATCATTATATATACAGTATATATATATTGTTACAGAGTGATATGTGATTGACATGTGATTGTCAGGGACCCCCTTGTTTAATTATAATATGTCAATTTACGTCTTTGCATCAGAGGATCAAACAGGAAGTGGGAGTGGCTTAGAGATTATATCCGTGGCATTTCAGGTGCGCAGGCCCCCCCCCCCCCCTCTCTGCCATGTTGGTCTGCTAGTCTGATCAGGAAGCCATGTATCGCTCCTGTTCCCCAGTGCTCTATAAAATAGGTTATACACATTCAATAGCTCCCATATTTTTATAGGAGATGTAAGAGGCTTTGATCCACGTCCCACCGTCAAAAAACGCAATTGACGAACATACTCGTCCTTGGCACTCTACGTTAGTATTTGAATTGACGAACATACTCGTCCTTGGCACTCAATGAGTTAAGAGATATCCTTGTCAGTGGATGGCTGTTAAACACTGTCTGAAATTAAAAGACTACAGTTACCTTAGCAGGGGGCAGCTTCCGCTTCACTGCTCCGCCGAGTCAGCTTTCTGAGGCACCACAGCTTCTTGCTCCTCCTCCTCCTCGCTGCCTCCGCCAGCGTTACTGCCCTCGCTGTCAGACGAGCTGGCAGGCTGCAGATGAATCTGGATAAGGAGAGATGAGTACGTATGAATTTTCTCATTAAAACATACTGATATCTTAAAACCGTAGGTCCCTGGCACATCTGTCACCAAGTATTGTAGTCGACAAATGTCGACAAAATGTGTAACCCCCCCCCAGACACACACACACACACACACACACACACAGTGTCTCACACTTGCAATTGCAACATTTCAATAGGAAGAAATTCACAAGTTGATGTACAGTTGTTTTGCTAATGAGTTCTACAACAACGGACATGACGCAGACTACCACAGACATCACAGATTTCGACCAAATGATCAATTATAGAAATGAGGATGATAAACGACAAAAGATCAACAGGCAGGTGAAAAATCTGTGGATAATACAGGATGAGACCTGAAGGGAGAGTAACTGCTAAATCGATAGCAAAGGAATCTATCAGATTCTGTTTCAATTTACAAATATGCATATTTCCCTACTAGTAAACAAAGTTAGCCGGTGTGACAGCCTAACTGGTCGCTCCACTATCCTGTCTCCATACAATATGCGTGCGTGTGATTGTTGTTTACTGTGCGTGTGATTGTTGTTTACTTCCTGCAGCAGCTGTTGTGCACTTCTGTCCGCATATTCAACAACTCCACAATGAAACACTGAAGTCTCCGGCGGATGAAAACTACCCTTCTTTGCTTTTTTACCATCTTTTAATCTCCACTGTGCCTGTCCAACAAATAAATAAACTTAGGCTGTCACACCAGGGCTAGAGTCAGACACTCACGCCTCGCGCCACTTGGCGCTAATGGAACTAGGTTCCATTGCCGTTGCCACCCAGTGACGCGGTTTGTTTACCAAAATACTGCTCGGCTGATCCCTCGTATAGCACTTGTCTTAGTGACAAGCAAGACAACAGTAAACGGACAGGTTTTGGCATTGAGTTTGGCGTTAAGAGAGCGAGCTCCGACCCCCAGTAAAACAGCAGGAGTAACGTTAACTCTAGCCCCATAACATGACGCCACTGTACTTACTGTAGCCTACAGCAGTCAGTAAGTACAGTAAGTGGCGTCACGTTAACTCCAGAGTGTCCCTACTTAAGCTTAAGCTTAGTTTTCATTACATGTAGCAGCATTTAAATACAGTACTGCGAAACGCTCATCCCATAATACAAATGTTCGCATCGCATCCCATAATAGTATGATGATACTTGGGATGCCATTGCGAACATAGATGCGAACAGGTTAGCTAAAAGTTTAGCGTCACCAGCGAGGGGCCCCACCGTTGCGGTCGAGGTACATTTCGAAATCCCTCCAGGCCTGAAAATCTTTCTAGGGGAAACACTGCAGGAGGCGAGACATAACGCTGCAACGAACGCGGCTTTCACAGTCTGTGTTAAAGGGGCTATAGATTGAGACAGCTTTCCTGATTTCCCCTCCCCTGATCAGGTAACATAATGACTTTGGAAAAACAGTTAGCAAGCACGACTCCCATAAAGATATATAAAAAGTATACGGGTGCCTGGGTCGGAGGATACTAGTAGGTGACAGATGTCCCGGCACACGCGGTTTAAGAAAAAATATCTTATTTATTGTGGGCAAGCAAGGTGATGAACGTTTCGCCTAGAAGCCTTCTAGGCGAAACGTTCATCACCTTGCTTGTATAATAAGATATTTTTTCTTAAACCGTGTGTGCCGGGACATCTGTCACATAATGACTTTCCCACACTGAGAGGCTATGTTCAAGTGAGTGGATGTACCCGATGGAAGTCAGCAAAGGAGCTGTGGTGGTCATTGCTGAGGTGTCATATATCCTATGGAAAAAGAAAAGAAAATGCACATTCAATTTAGAGATGTAATTCCAAAACAAGTAGTGCAGTGCAAGTGCTTTAAGCTGTGTCAGCCCCACCTAATCGTGTTGTCCATACAGGAGCTGAGCACTCTGTTCCCTGTACTAGGGGAGAAATAAGCACTGGTTATGCTTAAAGAGTGGCCGTGCAGCTGGCAGACCGCCTGGCTCTCGGTCTTCTTCAGACAGCGGCTATCGTAAATACTCACAAGCCTGCAGAGAAGAAGGAAAATTAGTTTGGACTATTTATAGACTGGACAGACTACAGCTGAACTGACTACAAGCAGGCAATCCAATTTAACAACTTTAGAAAACAAATGATCAAAGTGATTACTGCTCTGGAGAAAATATAAATTAATCAAAGATATGAGTCATACCTGCTCTCGGCCACTGCAAAGTACTGCTTGTTTAGTGGATGGACGCTAACACAGTGAAGGCTCTTGGGGTTGAGGGTGTAGAGGGTGTGGAGGGACTCATGGGAGTTGCTGCAGAGAAATTAAAAACATTAAGAGATTAGAAGCAGCTTTGTACCAGTCTGGAAAACATTATGCATGTTTCTGACAATGTTGTTTATGATTAATAAAAAAAGAGAGCAGGCGGTTAGCACTCTTCATGCTTACTGACATTCAACATGATGAAGAGAGATGGTAAAGAATAGAGAAGTGCTGCATTTTTTAAATCATTAATACAACAGTTGAAGAAGATGGCAGTATGTTACCCTGGGGTGCGCCTATCCACAATGGCAACATCTCCACCAAATTGCCCGACAACTAGTGTCATACAGTCATGTGACAGGAAGTCAAAGGTTTTCAGGCCATCTTCAATAGAATACACCTGGTAGGAAGTAGAAAATGATTCAGATCAGCTGGTGAAGTAGGAATATCTTAAAACTGGAGTGGGTTTACAATTCATGCACGATTTTACATCAACTTAATGAGGACATGGAATGTTTTTTTAAACATCTCCACTGATTTATAAGTTTGTTGCAAAGCAGTAATGAGTAAGTCCAGAATATTTCAGCAAAATTAACAGATGTTGTGCTTGAGGGCGGCTGTTCCAACTACAGATTGTTTATTTTTTCTATATGCACACATCCAGGGAGAATCGAATTGAAAACCTTAACAAGCGTTAATGACCCATGCCAGCAGGCGGGGGAGGATTTCTCAATGCAGAAAATATATAGAGAATATATAGAGAAGGTAAACACTGTCCATCTGCTTATATTACGGAGATTGTAAACTGATGCAAAGTGGGTTGAAAATCGGCAAAGCCTTCCTTTAATTACACATAGCTGCATCAAGACTTGTTTGTGTAAAAACTGTTCCTGAAATGGAACCTGTACACCTGTGATGTCAGCCCCAGCAGAATGTCCAGCAACAAGTGATGTCACAGGTGTTTAACACCCATTTAGAATCCTACCCTTTTCTCCATACTGTATTTCTGCCCTGGGGGCCTGTATCTTATTATAATATATATAGGGGGGGGGGGTTCATAATGATCATGAGCCCAAAATGTAAATTCATTACCCCCGCCCCCCCCCCAAAAATAAAATAATAATAACACCGCGCTCTTCAAGTTAAAAGGTATTGGTTCAAACTGTACTTACTGGCTGAAATTATGATTATTATTATCATTATATATACAGTATATATATATTGTTACAGAGTGATATGTGATTGACATGTGATTGTCAGGGACCCCCTTGTTTAATTATAATATGTCAATTTACGTCTTTGCATCAGAGGATCAAACAGGAAGTGGGAGTGGCTTAGAGATTATATCCGTGGCATTTCAGGTGCGCAGGCCCCCCCCCCCCCCCTCTCTGCCATGTTGGTCTGCTAGTCTGATCAGGAAGCCATGTATCGCTCCTGTTCCCCAGTGCTCTATAAAATAGGTTATACACATTCAATAGCTCCCATATTTTTATAGGAGATGTAAGAGGCTTTGATCCACGTCCCACCGTCAAAAAACGCAATTGACGAACATACTCGTCCTTGGCACTCTACGTTAGTATTTGAATTGACGAACATACTCGTCCTTGGCACTCAATGAGTTAAGAGATATCCTTGTCAGTGGATGGCTGTTAAACACTGTCTGAAATTAAAAGACTACAGTTACCTTAGCAGGGGGCAGCTTCCGCTTCACTGCTCCGCCGAGTCAGCTTTCTGAGGCACCACAGCTTCTTGCTCCTCCTCCTCCTCGCTGCCTCCGCCAGCGTTACTGCCCTCGCTGTCAGACGAGCTGGCAGGCTGCAGATGAATCTGGATAAGGAGAGATGAGTACGTATGAATTTTCTCATTAAAACATACTGATATCTTAAAACCGTAGGTCCCTGGCACATCTGTCACCAAGTATTGTAGTCGACAAATGTCGACAAAATGTGTAACCCCCCCCCAGACACACACACACACACACACACACACACAGTGTCTCACACTTGCAATTGCAACATTTCAATAGGAAGAAATTCACAAGTTGATGTACAGTTGTTTTGCTAATGAGTTCTACAACAACGGACATGACGCAGACTACCACAGACATCACAGATTTCGACCAAATGATCAATTATAGAAATGAGGATGATAAACGACAAAAGATCAACAGGCAGGTGAAAAATCTGTGGATAATACAGGATGAGACCTGAAGGGAGAGTATAACTGCTAAATCGATAGCAAAGGAATCTATCAGATTCTGTTTCAATTTACAAATATGCATATTTCCCTACTAGTAAACAAAGTTAGCCGGTGTGACAGCCTAACTGGTCGCTCCACTATCCTGTCTCCATACAATATGCGTGCGTGTGATTGTTGTTTACTGTGCGTGTGATTGTTGTTTACTTCCTGCAGCAGCTGTTGTGCACTTCTGTCCGCATATTCAACAACTCCACAATGAAACACTGAAGTCTCCGGCGGATGAAAACTACCCTTCTTTGCTTTTTTACCATCTTTTAATCTCCACTGTGCCTGTCCAACAAATAAATAAACTTAGGCTGTCACACCAGGGCTAGAGTCAGACACTCACGCCTCGCGCCACTTGGCGCTAATGGAACTAGGTTCCATTGCCGTTGCCACCCAGTGACGCGGTTTGTTTACCAAAATACTGCTCGGCTGATCCCTCGTATAGCACTTGTCTTAGTGACAAGCAAGACAACAGTAAACGGACAGGTTTTGGCATTGAGTTTGGCGTTAAGAGAGCGAGCTCCGACCCCCAGTAAAACAGCAGGAGTAACGTTAACTCTAGCCCCATAACATGACGCCACTGTACTTACTGTAGCCTACAGCAGTCAGTAAGTACAGTAAGTGGCGTCACGTTAACTCCAGAGTGTCCCTACTTAAGCTTAAGCTTAGTTTTCATTACATGTAGCAGCATTTAAATACAGTACTGCGAAACGCTCATCCCATAATACAAATGTTCGCATCGCATCCCATAATAGTATGATGATACTTGGGATGCCATTGCGAACATAGATGCGAACAGGTTAGCTAAAAGTTTAGCGTCACCAGCGAGGGGCCCCACCGTTGCGGTCGAGGTACATTTCGAAATCCCTCCAGGCCTGAAAATCTTTCTAGGGGAAACACTGCAGGAGGCGAGACATAACGCTGCAACGAACGCGGCTTTCACAGTCTGTGTTAAAGGGGCTATAGATTGAGACAGCTTTCCTGATTTCCCCTCCCCTGATCAGGTAACATAATGACTTTGGAAAAACAGTTAGCAAGCACGACTCCCATAAAGATATATAAAAAGTATACGGGTGCCTGGGTCGGAGGATACTAGTAGGTGACAGATGTCCCGGCACACGCGGTTTAAGAAAAAATATCTTATTTATTGTGGGCAAGCAAGGTGATGAACGTTTCGCCTAGAAGCCTTCTAGGCGAAACGTTCATCACCTTGCTTGTATAATAAGATATTTTTTCTTAAACCGTGTGTGCCGGGACATCTGTCACATAATGACTTTCCCACACTGAGAGGCTATGTTCAAGTGAGTGGATGTACCCGATGGAAGTCAGCAAAGGAGCTGTGGTGGTCATTGCTGAGGTGTCATATATCCTATGGAAAAAGAAAAGAAAATGCACATTCAATTTAGAGATGTAATTCCAAAACAAGTAGTGCAGTGCAAGTGCTTTAAGCTGTGTCAGCCCCACCTAATCGTGTTGTCCATACAGGAGCTGAGCACTCTGTTCCCTGTACTAGGGGAGAAATAAGCACTGGTTATGCTTAAAGAGTGGCCGTGCAGCTGGCAGACCGCCTGGCTCTCGGTCTTCTTCAGACAGCGGCTATCGTAAATACTCACAAGCCTGCAGAGAAGAAGGAAAATTAGTTTGGACTATTTATAGACTGGACAGACTACAGCTGAACTGACTACAAGCAGGCAATCCAATTTAACAACTTTAGAAAACAAATGATCAAAGTGATTACTGCTCTGGAGAAAATATAAATTAATCAAAGATATGAGTCATACCTGCTCTCGGCCACTGCAAAGTACTGCTTGTTTAGTGGATGGACGCTAACACAGTGAAGGCTCTTGGGGTTGAGGGTGTAGAGGGTGTGGAGGGACTCATGGGAGTTGCTGCAGAGAAATTAAAAACATTAAGAGATTAGAAGCAGCTTTGTACCAGTCTGGAAAACATTATGCATGTTTCTGACAATGTTGTTTATGATTAATAAAAAAAGAGAGCAGGCGGTTAGCACTCTTCATGCTTACTGACATTCAACATGATGAAGAGAGATGGTAAAGAATAGAGAAGTGCTGCATTTTTTAAATCATTAATACAACAGTTGAAGAAGATGGCAGTATGTTACCCTGGGGTGCGCCTATCCACAATGGCAACATCTCCACCAAATTGCCCGACAACTAGTGTCATACAGTCATGTGACAGGAAGTCAAAGGTTTTCAGGCCATCTTCAATAGAATACACCTGGTAGGAAGTAGAAAATGATTCAGATCAGCTGGTGAAGTAGGAATATCTTAAAACTGGAGTGGGTTTACAATTCATGCACGATTTTACATCAACTTAATGAGGACATGGAATGTTTTTTTAAACATCTCCACTGATTTATAAGTTTGTTGCAAAGCAGTAATGAGTAAGTCCAGAATATTTCAGCAAAATTAACAGATGTTGTGCTTGAGGGCGGCTGTTCCAACTACAGATTGTTTATTTTTTCTATATGCACACATCCAGGGAGAATCGAATTGAAAACCTTAACAAGCGTTAATGACCCATGCCAGCAGGCGGGGGAGGATTTCTCAATGCAGAAAATATATAGAGAATATATAGAGAAGGTAAACACTGTCCATCTGCTTATATTACGGAGATTGTAAACTGATGCAAAGTGGGTTGAAAATCGGCAAAGCCTTCCTTTAATTACACATAGCTGCATCAAGACTTGTTTGTGTAAAAACTGTTCCTGAAATGGAACCTGTACACCTGTGATGTCAGCCCCAGCAGAATGTCCAGCAACAAGTGATGTCACAGGTGTTTAACACCCATTTAGAATCCTACCCTTTTCTCCATACTGTATTTCTGCCCTGGGGGCCTGTATCTTATTATAATATATATAGGGGGGGGGGGTTCATAATGATCATGAGCCCAAAATGTAAATTCATTACCCCCGCCCCCCCCCCCAAAAATAAAATAATAATAACACCGCGCTCTTCAAGTTAAAAGGTATTGGTTCAAACTGTACTTACTGGCTGAAATTATGATTATTATTATCATTATATATACAGTATATATATATTGTTACAGAGTGATATGTGATTGACATGTGATTGTCAGGGACCCCCTTGTTTAATTATAATATGTCAATTTACGTCTTTGCATCAGAGGATCAAACAGGAAGTGGGAGTGGCTTAGAGATTATATCCGTGGCATTTCAGGTGCGCAGGCCCCCCCCCCCCCCCCTCTCTGCCATGTTGGTCTGCTAGTCTGATCAGGAAGCCATGTATCGCTCCTGTTCCCCAGTGCTCTATAAAATAGGTTATACACATTCAATAGCTCCCATATTTTTATAGGAGATGTAAGAGGCTTTGATCCACGTCCCACCGTCAAAAAACGCAATTGACGAACATACTCGTCCTTGGCACTCTACGTTAGTATTTGAATTGACGAACATACTCGTCCTTGGCACTCAATGAGTTAAGAGATATCCTTGTCAGTGGATGGCTGTTAAACACTGTCTGAAATTAAAAGACTACAGTTACCTTAGCAGGGGGCAGCTTCCGCTTCACTGCTCCGCCGAGTCAGCTTTCTGAGGCACCACAGCTTCTTGCTCCTCCTCCTCCTCGCTGCCTCCGCCAGCGTTACTGCCCTCGCTGTCAGACGAGCTGGCAGGCTGCAGATGAATCTGGATAAGGAGAGATGAGTACGTATGAATTTTCTCATTAAAACATACTGATATCTTAAAACCGTAGGTCCCTGGCACATCTGTCACCAAGTATTGTAGTCGACAAATGTCGACAAAATGTGTAACCCCCCCCCAGACACACACACACACACACACACACACACAGTGTCTCACACTTGCAATTGCAACATTTCAATAGGAAGAAATTCACAAGTTGATGTACAGTTGTTTTGCTAATGAGTTCTACAACAACGGACATGACGCAGACTACCACAGACATCACAGATTTCGACCAAATGATCAATTATAGAAATGAGGATGATAAACGACAAAAGATCAACAGGCAGGTGAAAAATCTGTGGATAATACAGGATGAGACCTGAAGGGAGAGTAACTGCTAAATCGATAGCAAAGGAATCTATCAGATTCTGTTTCAATTTACAAATATGCATATTTCCCTACTAGTAAACAAAGTTAGCCGGTGTGACAGCCTAACTGGTCGCTCCACTATCCTGTCTCCATACAATATGCGTGCGTGTGATTGTTGTTTACTGTGCGTGTGATTGTTGTTTACTTCCTGCAGCAGCTGTTGTGCACTTCTGTCCGCATATTCAACAACTCCACAATGAAACACTGAAGTCTCCGGCGGATGAAAACTACCCTTCTTTGCTTTTTTACCATCTTTTAATCTCCACTGTGCCTGTCCAACAAATAAATAAACTTAGGCTGTCACACCAGGGCTAGAGTCAGACACTCACGCCTCGCGCCACTTGGCGCTAATGGAACTAGGTTCCATTGCCGTTGCCACCCAGTGACGCGGTTTGTTTACCAAAATACTGCTCGGCTGATCCCTCGTATAGCACTTGTCTTAGTGACAAGCAAGACAACAGTAAACGGACAGGTTTTGGCATTGAGTTTGGCGTTAAGAGAGCGAGCTCCGACCCCCAGTAAAACAGCAGGAGTAACGTTAACTCTAGCCCCATAACATGACGCCACTGTACTTACTGTAGCCTACAGCAGTCAGTAAGTACAGTAAGTGGCGTCACGTTAACTCCAGAGTGTCCCTACTTAAGCTTAAGCTTAGTTTTCATTACATGTAGCAGCATTTAAATACAGTACTGCGAAACGCTCATCCCATAATACAAATGTTCGCATCGCATCCCATAATAGTATGATGATACTTGGGATGCCATTGCGAACATAGATGCGAACAGGTTAGCTAAAAGTTTAGCGTCACCAGCGAGGGGCCCCACCGTTGCGGTCGAGGTACATTTCGAAATCCCTCCAGGCCTGAAAATCTTTCTAGGGGAAACACTGCAGGAGGCGAGACATAACGCTGCAACGAACGCGGCTTTCACAGTCTGTGTTAAAGGGGCTATAGATTGAGACAGCTTTCCTGATTTCCCCTCCCCTGATCAGGTAACATAATGACTTTGGAAAAACAGTTAGCAAGCACGACTCCCATAAAGATATATAAAAAGTATACGGGTGCCTGGGTCGGAGGATACTAGTAGGTGACAGATGTCCCGGCACACGCGGTTTAAGAAAAAATATCTTATTTATTGTGGGCAAGCAAGGTGATGAACGTTTCGCCTAGAAGCCTTCTAGGCGAAACGTTCATCACCTTGCTTGTATAATAAGATATTTTTTCTTAAACCGTGTGTGCCGGGACATCTGTCACATAATGACTTTCCCACACTGAGAGGCTATGTTCAAGTGAGTGGATGTACCCGATGGAAGTCAGCAAAGGAGCTGTGGTGGTCATTGCTGAGGTGTCATATATCCTATGGAAAAAGAAAAGAAAATGCACATTCAATTTAGAGATGTAATTCCAAAACAAGTAGTGCAGTGCAAGTGCTTTAAGCTGTGTCAGCCCCACCTAATCGTGTTGTCCATACAGGAGCTGAGCACTCTGTTCCCTGTACTAGGGGAGAAATAAGCACTGGTTATGCTTAAAGAGTGGCCGTGCAGCTGGCAGACCGCCTGGCTCTCGGTCTTCTTCAGACAGCGGCTATCGTAAATACTCACAAGCCTGCAGAGAAGAAGGAAAATTAGTTTGGACTATTTATAGACTGGACAGACTACAGCTGAACTGACTACAAGCAGGCAATCCAATTTAACAACTTTAGAAAACAAATGATCAAAGTGATTACTGCTCTGGAGAAAATATAAATTAATCAAAGATATGAGTCATACCTGCTCTCGGCCACTGCAAAGTACTGCTTGTTTAGTGGATGGACGCTAACACAGTGAAGGCTCTTGGGGTTGAGGGTGTAGAGGGTGTGGAGGGACTCATGGGAGTTGCTGCAGAGAAATTAAAAACATTAAGAGATTAGAAGCAGCTTTGTACCAGTCTGGAAAACATTATGCATGTTTCTGACAATGTTGTTTATGATTAATAAAAAAAGAGAGCAGGCGGTTAGCACTCTTCATGCTTACTGACATTCAACATGATGAAGAGAGATGGTAAAGAATAGAGAAGTGCTGCATTTTTTAAATCATTAATACAACAGTTGAAGAAGATGGCAGTATGTTACCCTGGGGTGCGCCTATCCACAATGGCAACATCTCCACCAAATTGCCCGACAACTAGTGTCATACAGTCATGTGACAGGAAGTCAAAGGTTTTCAGGCCATCTTCAATAGAATACACCTGGTAGGAAGTAGAAAATGATTCAGATCAGCTGGTGAAGTAGGAATATCTTAAAACTGGAGTGGGTTTACAATTCATGCACGATTTTACATCAACTTAATGAGGACATGGAATGTTTTTTTAAACATCTCCACTGATTTATAAGTTTGTTGCAAAGCAGTAATGAGTAAGTCCAGAATATTTCAGCAAAATTAACAGATGTTGTGCTTGAGGGCGGCTGTTCCAACTACAGATTGTTTATTTTTTCTATATGCACACATCCAGGGAGAATCGAATTGAAAACCTTAACAAGCGTTAATGACCCATGCCAGCAGGCGGGGGAGGATTTCTCAATGCAGAAAATATATAGAGAATATATAGAGAAGGTAAACACTGTCCATCTGCTTATATTACGGAGATTGTAAACTGATGCAAAGTGGGTTGAAAATCGGCAAAGCCTTCCTTTAATTACACATAGCTGCATCAAGACTTGTTTGTGTAAAAACTGTTCCTGAAATGGAACCTGTACACCTGTGATGTCAGCCCCAGCAGAATGTCCAGCAACAAGTGATGTCACAGGTGTTTAACACCCATTTAGAATCCTACCCTTTTCTCCATACTGTATTTCTGCCCTGGGGGCCTGTATCTTATTATAATATATATAGGGGGGGGGGGTTCATAATGATCATGAGCCCAAAATGTAAATTCATTACCCCCGCCCCCCCCCCCAAAAATAAAATAATAATAACACCGCGCTCTTCAAGTTAAAAGGTATTGGTTCAAACTGCAAACTGTACTTACTGGCTGAAATTATGATTATTATTATCATTATATATACAGTATATATATATTGTTACAGAGTGATATGTGATTGACATGTGATTGTCAGGGACCCCCTTGTTTAATTATAATATGTCAATTTACGTCTTTGCATCAGAGGATCAAACAGGAAGTGGGAGTGGCTTAGAGATTATATCCGTGGCATTTCAGGTGCGCAGGCCCCCCCCCCCCCCTCTCTGCCATGTTGGTCTGCTAGTCTGATCAGGAAGCCATGTATCGCTCCTGTTCCCCAGTGCTCTATAAAATAGGTTATACACATTCAATAGCTCCCATATTTTTATAGGAGATGTAAGAGGCTTTGATCCACGTCCCACCGTCAAAAAACGCAATTGACGAACATACTCGTCCTTGGCACTCTACGTTAGTATTTGAATTGACGAACATACTCGTCCTTGGCACTCAATGAGTTAAGAGATATCCTTGTCAGTGGATGGCTGTTAAACACTGTCTGAAATTAAAAGACTACAGTTACCTTAGCAGGGGGCAGCTTCCGCTTCACTGCTCCGCCGAGTCAGCTTTCTGAGGCACCACAGCTTCTTGCTCCTCCTCCTCCTCGCTGCCTCCGCCAGCGTTACTGCCCTCGCTGTCAGACGAGCTGGCAGGCTGCAGATGAATCTGGATAAGGAGAGATGAGTACGTATGAATTTTCTCATTAAAACATACTGATATCTTAAAACCGTAGGTCCCTGGCACATCTGTCACCAAGTATTGTAGTCGACAAATGTCGACAAAATGTGTAACCCCCCCCCAGACACACACACACACACACACAGTGTCTCACACTTGCAATTGCAACATTTCAATAGGAAGAAATTCACAAGTTGATGTACAGTTGTTTTGCTAATGAGTTCTACAACAACGGACATGACGCAGACTACCACAGACATCACAGATTTCGACCAAATGATCAATTATAGAAATGAGGATGATAAACGACAAAAGATCAACAGGCAGGTGAAAAATCTGTGGATAATACAGGATGAGACCTGAAGGGAGAGTAACTGCTAAATCGATAGCAAAGGAATCTATCAGATTCTGTTTCAATTTACAAATATGCATATTTCCCTACTAGTAAACAAAGTTAGCCGGTGTGACAGCCTAACTGGTCGCTCCACTATCCTGTCTCCATACAATATGCGTGCGTGTGATTGTTGTTTACTGTGCGTGTGATTGTTGTTTACTTCCTGCAGCAGCTGTTGTGCACTTCTGTCCGCATATTCAACAACTCCACAATGAAACACTGAAGTCTCCGGCGGATGAAAACTACCCTTCTTTGCTTTTTTACCATCTTTTAATCTCCACTGTGCCTGTCCAACAAATAAATAAACTTAGGCTGTCACACCAGGGCTAGAGTCAGACACTCACACCTCGCGCCACTTGGCGCTAATGGAACTAGGTTCCATTGCCGTTGCCACCCAGTGACGCGGTTTGTTTACCAAAATACTGCTCGGCTGATCCCTCGTATAGCACTTGTCTTAGTGACAAGCAAGACAACAGTAAACGGACAGGTTTTGGCATTGAGTTTGGCGTTAAGAGAGCGAGCTCCGACCCCCAGTAAAACAGCAGGAGTAACGTTAACTCTAGCCCCATAACATGACGCCACTGTACTTACTGTAGCCTACAGCAGTCAGTAAGTACAGTAAGTGGCGTCACGTTAACTCCAGAGTGTCCCTACTTAAGCTTAAGCTTAGTTTTCATTACATGTAGCAGCATTTAAATACAGTACTGCGAAACGCTCATCCCATAATACAAATGTTCGCATCGCATCCCATAATAGTATGATGATACTTGGGATGCCATTGCGAACATAGATGCGAACAGGTTAGCTAAAAGTTTAGCGTCACCAGCGAGGGGCCCCACCGTTGCGGTCGAGGTACATTTCGAAATCCCTCCAGGCCTGAAAATCTTTCTAGGGGAAACACTGCAGGAGGCGAGACATAACGCTGCAACGAACGCGGCTTTCACAGTCTGTGTTAAAGGGGCTATAGATTGAGACAGCTTTCCTGATTTCCCCTCCCCTGATCAGGTAACATAATGACTTTGGAAAAACAGTTAGCAAGCACGACTCCCATAAAGATATATAAAAAGTATACGGGTGCCTGGGTCGGAGGATACTAGTAGGTGACAGATGTCCCGGCACACGCGGTTTAAGAAAAAATATCTTATTTATTGTGGGCAAGCAAGGTGATGAACGTTTCGCCTAGAAGCCTTCTAGGCGAAACGTTCATCACCTTGCTTGTATAATAAGATATTTTTTCTTAAACCGTGTGTGCCGGGACATCTGTCACATAATGACTTTCCCACACTGAGAGGCTATGTTCAAGTGAGTGGATGTACCCGATGGAAGTCAGCAAAGGAGCTGTGGTGGTCATTGCTGAGGTGTCATATATCCTATGGAAAAAGAAAAGAAAATGCACATTCAATTTAGAGATGTAATTCCAAAACAAGTAGTGCAGTGCAAGTGCTTTAAGCTGTGTCAGCCCCACCTAATCGTGTTGTCCATACAGGAGCTGAGCACTCTGTTCCCTGTACTAGGGGAGAAATAAGCACTGGTTATGCTTAAAGAGTGGCCGTGCAGCTGGCAGACCGCCTGGCTCTCGGTCTTCTTCAGACAGCGGCTATCGTAAATACTCACAAGCCTGCAGAGAAGAAGGAAAATTAGTTTTGACTATTTATAGACTGGACAGACTACAGCTGAACTGACTACAAGCAGGCAATCCAATTTAACAACTTTAGAAAACAAATGATCAAAGTGATTACTGCTCTGGAGAAAATATAAATTAATCAAAGATATGAGTCATACCTGCTCTCGGCCACTGCAAAGTACTGCTTGTTTAGTGGATGGACGCTAACACAGTGAAGGCTCTTGGGGTTGAGGGTGTAGAGGGTGTGGAGGGACTCATGGGAGTTGCTGCAGAGAAATTAAAAACATTAAGAGATTAGAAGCAGCTTTGTACCAGGGAAAACATTATGCATGTTTCTGACAATGTTGTTTATGATTAATAAAAAAAGAGAGCAGGCGGTTAGCACTCTTCATGCTTACTGACATTCAACATGATGAAGAGAGATGGTAAAGAATAGAGAAGTGCTGCATTTTTTAAATCATTAATACAACAGTTGAAGAAGATGGCAGTATGTTACCCTGGGGTGCGCCTATCCACAATGGCAACATCTCCACCAAATTGCCCGACAACTAGTGTCATACAGTCATGTGACAGGAAGTCAAAGGTTTTCAGGCCATCTTCAATAGAATACACCTGGTAGGAAGTAGAAAATGATTCAGATCAGCTGGTGAAGTAGGAATATCTTAAAACTGGAGTGGGTTTACAATTCATGCACGATTTTACATCAACTTAATGAGGACATGGAATGTTTTTTTAAACATCTCCACTGATTTATAAGTTTGTTGCAAAGCAGTAATGAGTAAGTCCAGAATATTTCAGCAAAATTAACAGATGTTGTGCTTGAGGGCGGCTGTTCCAACTACAGATTGTTTATTTTTTCTATATGCACACATCCAGGGAGAATCGAATTGAAAACCTTAACAAGCGTTAATGACCCATGCCAGCAGGCGGGGGAGGATTTCTCAATGCAGAAAATATATAGAGAATATATAGAGAAGGTAAACACTGTCCATCTGCTTATATTACGGAGATTGTAAACTGATGCAAAGTGGGTTGAAAATCGGCAAAGCCTTCCTTTAATTACACATAGCTGCATCAAGACTTGTTTGTGTAAAAACTGTTCCTGAAATGGAACCTGTACACCTGTGATGTCAGCCCCAGCAGAATGTCCAGCAACAAGTGATGTCACAGGTGTTTAACACCCATTTAGAATCCTACCCTTTTCTCCATACTGTATTTCTGCCCTGGGGGCCTGTATCTTATTATAATATATATAGGGGGGGGGGGTTCATAATGATCATGAGCCCAAAATGTAAATTCATTACCCCCGCCCCCCCCCCCAAAAATAAAATAATAATAACACCGCGCTCTTCAAGTTAAAAGGTATTGGTTCAAACTGTACTTACTGGCTGAAATTATGATTATTATTATCATTATATATACAGTATATATATATTGTTACAGAGTGATATGTGATTGACATGTGATTGTCAGGGACCCCCTTGTTTAATTATAATATGTCAATTTACGTCTTTGCATCAGAGGATCAAACAGGAAGTGGGAGTGGCTTAGAGATTATATCCGTGGCATTTCAGGTGCGCAGGCCCCCCCCCCCCCCTCTCTGCCATGTTGGTCTGCTAGTCTGATCAGGAAGCCATGTATCGCTCCTGTTCCCCAGTGCTCTATAAAATAGGTTATACACATTCAATAGCTCCCATATTTTTATAGGAGATGTAAGAGGCTTTGATCCACGTCCCACCGTCAAAAAACGCAATTGACGAACATACTCGTCCTTGGCACTCTACGTTAGTATTTGAATTGACGAACATACTCGTCCTTGGCACTCAATGAGTTAAGAGATATCCTTGTCAGTGGATGGCTGTTAAACACTGTCTGAAATTAAAAGACTACAGTTACCTTAGCAGGGGGCAGCTTCCGCTTCACTGCTCCGCCGAGTCAGCTTTCTGAGGCACCACAGCTTCTTGCTCCTCCTCCTCCTCGCTGCCTCCGCCAGCGTTACTGCCCTCGCTGTCAGACGAGCTGGCAGGCTGCAGATGAATCTGGATAAGGAGAGATGAGTACGTATGAATTTTCTCATTAAAACATACTGATATCTTAAAACCGTAGGTCCCTGGCACATCTGTCACCAAGTATTGTAGTCGACAAATGTCGACAAAATGTGTAACCCCCCCCCAGACACACACACACACACACACACACACACACAGTGTCTCACACTTGCAATTGCAACATTTCAATAGGAAGAAATTCACAAGTTGATGTACAGTTGTTTTGCTAATGAGTTCTACAACAACGGACATGACGCAGACTACCACAGACATCACAGATTTCGACCAAATGATCAATTATAGAAATGAGGATGATAAACGACAAAAGATCAACAGGCAGGTGAAAAATCTGTGGATAATACAGGATGAGACCTGAAGGGAGAGTAACTGCTAAATCGATAGCAAAGGAATCTATCAGATTCTGTTTCAATTTACAAATATGCATATTTCCCTACTAGTAAACAAAGTTAGCCGGTGTGACAGCCTAACTGGTCGCTCCACTATCCTGTCTCCATACAATATGCGTGCGTGTGATTGTTGTTTACTGTGCGTGTGATTGTTGTTTACTTCCTGCAGCAGCTGTTGTGCACTTCTGTCCGCATATTCAACAACTCCACAATGAAACACTGAAGTCTCCGGCGGATGAAAACTACCCTTCTTTGCTTTTTTACCATCTTTTAATCTCCACTGTGCCTGTCCAACAAATAAATAAACTTAGGCTGTCACACCAGGGCTAGAGTCAGACACTCACGCCTCGCGCCACTTGGCGCTAATGGAACTAGGTTCCATTGCCGTTGCCACCCAGTGACGCGGTTTGTTTACCAAAATACTGCTCGGCTGATCCCTCGTATAGCACTTGTCTTAGTGACAAGCAAGACAACAGTAAACGGACAGGTTTTGGCATTGAGTTTGGCGTTAAGAGAGCGAGCTCCGACCCCCAGTAAAACAGCAGGAGTAACGTTAACTCTAGCCCCATAACATGACGCCACTGTACTTACTGTAGCCTACAGCAGTCAGTAAGTACAGTAAGTGGCGTCACGTTAACTCCAGAGTGTCCCTACTTAAGCTTAAGCTTAGTTTTCATTACATGTAGCAGCATTTAAATACAGTACTGCGAAACGCTCATCCCATAATACAAATGTTCGCATCGCATCCCATAATAGTATGATGATACTTGGGATGCCATTGCGAACATAGATGCGAACAGGTTAGCTAAAAGTTTAGCGTCACCAGCGAGGGGCCCCACCGTTGCGGTCGAGGTACATTTCGAAATCCCTCCAGGCCTGAAAATCTTTCTAGGGGAAACACTGCAGGAGGCGAGACATAACGCTGCAACGAACGCGGCTTTCACAGTCTGTGTTAAAGGGGCTATAGATTGAGACAGCTTTCCTGATTTCCCCTCCCCTGATCAGGTAACATAATGACTTTGGAAAAACAGTTAGCAAGCACGACTCCCATAAAGATATATAAAAAGTATACGGGTGCCTGGGTCGGAGGATACTAGTAGGTGACAGATGTCCCGGCACACGCGGTTTAAGAAAAAATATCTTATTTATTGTGGGCAAGCAAGGTGATGAACGTTTCGCCTAGAAGCCTTCTAGGCGAAACGTTCATCACCTTGCTTGTATAATAAGATATTTTTTCTTAAACCGTGTGTGCCGGGACATCTGTCACATAATGACTTTCCCACACTGAGAGGCTATGTTCAAGTGAGTGGATGTACCCGATGGAAGTCAGCAAAGGAGCTGTGGTGGTCATTGCTGAGGTGTCATATATCCTATGGAAAAAGAAAAGAAAATGCACATTCAATTTAGAGATGTAATTCCAAAACAAGTAGTGCAGTGCAAGTGCTTTAAGCTGTGTCAGCCCCACCTAATCGTGTTGTCCATACAGGAGCTGAGCACTCTGTTCCCTGTACTAGGGGAGAAATAAGCACTGGTTATGCTTAAAGAGTGGCCGTGCAGCTGGCAGACCGCCTGGCTCTCGGTCTTCTTCAGACAGCGGCTATCGTAAATACTCACAAGCCTGCAGAGAAGAAGGAAAATTAGTTTGGACTATTTATAGACTGGACAGACTACAGCTGAACTGACTACAAGCAGGCAATCCAATTTAACAACTTTAGAAAACAAATGATCAAAGTGATTACTGCTCTGGAGAAAATATAAATTAATCAAAGATATGAGTCATACCTGCTCTCGGCCACTGCAAAGTACTGCTTGTTTAGTGGATGGACGCTAACACAGTGAAGGCTCTTGGGGTTGAGGGTGTAGAGGGTGTGGAGGGACTCATGGGAGTTGCTGCAGAGAAATTAAAAACATTAAGAGATTAGAAGCAGCTTTGTACCAGTCTGGAAAACATTATGCATGTTTCTGACAATGTTGTTTATGATTAATAAAAAAAGAGAGCAGGCGGTTAGCACTCTTCATGCTTACTGACATTCAACATGATGAAGAGAGATGGTAAAGAATAGAGAAGTGCTGCATTTTTTAAATCATTAATACAACAGTTGAAGAAGATGGCAGTATGTTACCCTGGGGTGCGCCTATCCACAATGGCAACATCTCCACCAAATTGCCCGACAACTAGTGTCATACAGTCATGTGACAGGAAGTCAAAGGTTTTCAGGCCATCTTCAATAGAATACACCTGGTAGGAAGTAGAAAATGATTCAGATCAGCTGGTGAAGTAGGAATATCTTAAAACTGGAGTGGGTTTACAATTCATGCACGATTTTACATCAACTTAATGAGGACATGGAATGTTTTTTTAAACATCTCCACTGATTTATAAGTTTGTTGCAAAGCAGTAATGAGTAAGTCCAGAATATTTCAGCAAAATTAACAGATGTTGTGCTTGAGGGCGGCTGTTCCAACTACAGATTGTTTATTTTTTCTATATGCACACATCCAGGGAGAATCGAATTGAAAACCTTAACAAGCGTTAATGACCCATGCCAGCAGGCGGGGGAGGATTTCTCAATGCAGAAAATATATAGAGAATATATAGAGAAGGTAAACACTGTCCATCTGCTTATATTACGGAGATTGTAAACTGATGCAAAGTGGGTTGAAAATCGGCAAAGCCTTCCTTTAATTACACATAGCTGCATCAAGACTTGTTTGTGTAAAAACTGTTCCTGAAATGGAACCTGTACACCTGTGATGTCAGCCCCAGCAGAATGTCCAGCAACAAGTGATGTCACAGGTGTTTAACACCCATTTAGAATCCTACCCTTTTCTCCATACTGTATTTCTGCCCTGGGGGCCTGTATCTTATTATAATATATAGGGGGGGGGGGGTTCATAATGATCATGAGCCCAAAATGTAAATTCATTACCCCCGCCCCCCCCCCCAAAAATAAAATAATAATAACACCGCGCTCTTCAAGTTAAAAGGTATTGGTTCAAACTGTACTTACTGGCTGAAATTATGATTATTATTATCATTATATATACAGTATATATATATTGTTACAGAGTGATATGTGATTGACATGTGATTGTCAGGGACCCCCTTGTTTAATTATAATATGTCAATTTACGTCTTTGCATCAGAGGATCAAACAGGAAGTGGGAGTGGCTTAGAGATTATATCCGTGGCATTTCAGGTGCGCAGGCCCCCCCCCCCCCCTCTCTGCCATGTTGGTCTGCTAGTCTGATCAGGAAGCCATGTATCGCTCCTGTTCCCCAGTGCTCTATAAAATAGGTTATACACATTCAATAGCTCCCATATTTTTATAGGAGATGTAAGAGGCTTTGATCCACGTCCCACCGTCAAAAAACGCAATTGACGAACATACTCGTCCTTGGCACTCTACGTTAGTATTTGAATTGACGAACATACTCGTCCTTGGCACTCAATGAGTTAAGAGATATCCTTGTCAGTGGATGGCTGTTAAACACTGTCTGAAATTAAAAGACTACAGTTACCTTAGCAGGGGGCAGCTTCCGCTTCACTGCTCCGCCGAGTCAGCTTTCTGAGGCACCACAGCTTCTTGCTCCTCCTCCTCCTCGCTGCCTCCGCCAGCGTTACTGCCCTCGCTGTCAGACGAGCTGGCAGGCTGCAGATGAATCTGGATAAGGAGAGATGAGTACGTATGAATTTTCTCATTAAAACATACTGATATCTTAAAACCGTAGGTCCCTGGCACATCTGTCACCAAGTATTGTAGTCGACAAATGTCGACAAAATGTGTAACCCCCCCCCAGACACACACACACACACACACACACACACAGTGTCTCACACTTGCAATTGCAACATTTCAATAGGAAGAAATTCACAAGTTGATGTACAGTTGTTTTGCTAATGAGTTCTACAACAACGGACATGACGCAGACTACCACAGACATCACAGATTTCGACCAAATGATCAATTATAGAAATGAGGATGATAAACGACAAAAGATCAACAGGCAGGTGAAAAATCTGTGGATAATACAGGATGAGACCTGAAGGGAGAGTAACTGCTAAATCGATAGCAAAGGAATCTATCAGATTCTGTTTCAATTTACAAATATGCATATTTCCCTACTAGTAAACAAAGTTAGCCGGTGTGACAGCCTAACTGGTCGCTCCACTATCCTGTCTCCATACAATATGCGTGCGTGTGATTGTTGTTTACTGTGCGTGTGATTGTTGTTTACTTCCTGCAGCAGCTGTTGTGCACTTCTGTCCGCATATTCAACAACTCCACAATGAAACACTGAAGTCTCCGGCGGATGAAAACTACCCTTCTTTGCTTTTTTACCATCTTTTAATCTCCACTGTGCCTGTCCAACAAATAAATAAACTTAGGCTGTCACACCAGGGCTAGAGTCAGACACTCACGCCTCGCGCCACTTGGCGCTAATGGAACTAGGTTCCATTGCCGTTGCCACCCAGTGACGCGGTTTGTTTACCAAAATACTGCTCGGCTGATCCCTCGTATAGCACTTGTCTTAGTGACAAGCAAGACAACAGTAAACGGACAGGTTTTGGCATTGAGTTTGGCGTTAAGAGAGCGAGCTCCGACCCCCAGTAAAACAGCAGGAGTAACGTTAACTCTAGCCCCATAACATGACGCCACTGTACTTACTGTAGCCTACAGCAGTCAGTAAGTACAGTAAGTGGCGTCACGTTAACTCCAGAGTGTCCCTACTTAAGCTTAAGCTTAGTTTTCATTACATGTAGCAGCATTTAAATACAGTACTGCGAAACGCTCATCCCATAATACAAATGTTCGCATCGCATCCCATAATAGTATGATGATACTTGGGATGCCATTGCGAACATAGATGCGAACAGGTTAGCTAAAAGTTTAGCGTCACCAGCGAGGGGCCCCACCGTTGCGGTCGAGGTACATTTCGAAATCCCTCCAGGCCTGAAAATCTTTCTAGGGGAAACACTGCAGGAGGCGAGACATAACGCTGCAACGAACGCGGCTTTCACAGTCTGTGTTAAAGGGGCTATAGATTGAGACAGCTTTCCTGATTTCCCCTCCCCTGATCAGGTAACATAATGACTTTGGAAAAACAGTTAGCAAGCACGACTCCCATAAAGATATATAAAAAGTATACGGGTGCCTGGGTCGGAGGATACTAGTAGGTGACAGATGTCCCGGCACACGCGGTTTAAGAAAAAATATCTTATTTATTGTGGGCAAGCAAGGTGATGAACGTTTCGCCTAGAAGCCTTCTAGGCGAAACGTTCATCACCTTGCTTGTATAATAAGATATTTTTTCTTAAACCGTGTGTGCCGGGACATCTGTCACATAATGACTTTCCCACACTGAGAGGCTATGTTCAAGTGAGTGGATGTACCCGATGGAAGTCAGCAAAGGAGCTGTGGTGGTCATTGCTGAGGTGTCATATATCCTATGGAAAAAGAAAAGAAAATGCACATTCAATTTAGAGATGTAATTCCAAAACAAGTAGTGCAGTGCAAGTGCTTTAAGCTGTGTCAGCCCCACCTAATCGTGTTGTCCATACAGGAGCTGAGCACTCTGTTCCCTGTACTAGGGGAGAAATAAGCACTGGTTATGCTTAAAGAGTGGCCGTGCAGCTGGCAGACCGCCTGGCTCTCGGTCTTCTTCAGACAGCGGCTATCGTAAATACTCACAAGCCTGCAGAGAAGAAGGAAAATTAGTTTGGACTATTTATAGACTGGACAGACTACAGCTGAACTGACTACAAGCAGGCAATCCAATTTAACAACTTTAGAAAACAAATGATCAAAGTGATTACTGCTCTGGAGAAAGATATGAGTCATACCTGCTCTCGGCCACTGCAAAGTACTGCTTGTTTAGTGGATGGACGCTAACACAGTGAAGGCTCTTGGGGTTGAGGGTGTAGAGGGTGTGGAGGGACTCATGGGAGTTGCTGCAGAGAAATTAAAAACATTAAGAGATTAGAAGCAGCTTTGTACCAGTCTGGAAAACATTATGCATGTTTCTGACAATGTTGTTTATGATTAATAAAAAAAGAGAGCAGGCGGTTAGCACTCTTCATGCTTACTGACATTCAACATGATGAAGAGAGATGGTAAAGAATAGAGAAGTGCTGCATTTTTTAAATCATTAATACAACAGTTGAAGAAGATGGCAGTATGTTACCCTGGGGTGCGCCTATCCACAATGGCAACATCTCCACCAAATTGCCCGACAACTAGTGTCATACAGTCATGTGACAGGAAGTCAAAGGTTTTCAGGCCATCTTCAATAGAATACACCTGGTAGGAAGTAGAAAATGATTCAGATCAGCTGGTGAAGTAGGAATATCTTAAAACTGGAGTGGGTTTACAATTCATGCACGATTTTACATCAACTTAATGAGGACATGGAATGTTTTTTTAAACATCTCCACTGATTTATAAGTTTGTTGCAAAGCAGTAATGAGTAAGTCCAGAATATTTCAGCAAAATTAACAGATGTTGTGCTTGAGGGCGGCTGTTCCAACTACAGATTGTTTATTTTTTCTATATGCACACATCCAGGGAGAATCGAATTGAAAACCTTAACAAGCGTTAATGACCCATGCCAGCAGGCGGGGGAGGATTTCTCAATGCAGAAAATATATAGAGAATATATAGAGAAGGTAAACACTGTCCATCTGCTTATATTACGGAGATTGTAAACTGATGCAAAGTGGGTTGAAAATCGGCAAAGCCTTCCTTTAATTACACATAGCTGCATCAAGACTTGTTTGTGTAAAAACTGTTCCTGAAATGGAACCTGTACACCTGTGATGTCAGCCCCAGCAGAATGTCCAGCAACAAGTGATGTCACAGGTGTTTAACACCCATTTAGAATCCTACCCTTTTCTCCATACTGTATTTCTGCCCTGGGGGCCTGTATCTTATTATAATATATATAGGGGGGGGGGGGTTCATAATGATCATGAGCCCAAAATGTAAATTCATTACCCCCGCCCCCCCCCCCAAAAATAAAATAATAATAACACCGCGCTCTTCAAGTTAAAAGGTATTGGTTCAAACTGTACTTACTGGCTGAAATTATGATTATTATTATCATTATATATACAGTATATATATATTGTTACAGAGTGATATGTGATTGACATGTGATTGTCAGGGACCCCCTTGTTTAATTATAATATGTCAATTTACGTCTTTGCATCAGAGGATCAAACAGGAAGTGGGAGTGGCTTAGAGATTATATCCGTGGCATTTCAGGTGCGCAGGCCCCCCCCCCCCCCTCTCTGCCATGTTGGTCTGCTAGTCTGATCAGGAAGCCATGTATCGCTCCTGTTCCCCAGTGCTCTATAAAATAGGTTATACACATTCAATAGCTCCCATATTTTTATAGGAGATGTAAGAGGCTTTGATCCACGTCCCACCGTCAAAAAACGCAATTGACGAACATACTCGTCCTTGGCACTCTACGTTAGTATTTGAATTGACGAACATACTCGTCCTTGGCACTCAATGAGTTAAGAGATATCCTTGTCAGTGGATGGCTGTTAAACACTGTCTGAAATTAAAAGACTACAGTTACCTTAGCAGGGGGCAGCTTCCGCTTCACTGCTCCGCCGAGTCAGCTTTCTGAGGCACCACAGCTTCTTGCTCCTCCTCCTCCTCGCTGCCTCCGCCAGCGTTACTGCCCTCGCTGTCAGACGAGCTGGCAGGCTGCAGATGAATCTGGATAAGGAGAGATGAGTACGTATGAATTTTCTCATTAAAACATACTGATATCTTAAAACCGTAGGTCCCTGGCACATCTGTCACCAAGTATTGTAGTCGACAAATGTCGACAAAATGTGTAACCCCCCCCCAGACACACACACACACACACACACACACACAGTGTCTCACACTTGCAATTGCAACATTTCAATAGGAAGAAATTCACAAGTTGATGTACAGTTGTTTTGCTAATGAGTTCTACAACAACGGACATGACGCAGACTACCACAGACATCACAGATTTCGACCAAATGATCAATTATAGAAATGAGGATGATAAACGACAAAAGATCAACAGGCAGGTGAAAAATCTGTGGATAATACAGGATGAGACCTGAAGGGAGAGTAACTGCTAAATCGATAGCAAAGGAATCTATCAGATTCTGTTTCAATTTACAAATATGCATATTTCCCTACTAGTAAACAAAGTTAGCCGGTGTGACAGCCTAACTGGTCGCTCCACTATCCTGTCTCCATACAATATGCGTGCGTGTGATTGTTGTTTACTGTGCGTGTGATTGTTGTTTACTTCCTGCAGCAGCTGTTGTGCACTTCTGTCCGCATATTCAACAACTCCACAATGAAACACTGAAGTCTCCGGCGGATGAAAACTACCCTTCTTTGCTTTTTTACCATCTTTTAATCTCCACTGTGCCTGTCCAACAAATAAATAAACTTAGGCTGTCACACCAGGGCTAGAGTCAGACACTCACGCCTCGCGCCACTTGGCGCTAATGGAACTAGGTTCCATTGCCGTTGCCACCCAGTGACGCGGTTTGTTTACCAAAATACTGCTCGGCTGATCCCTCGTATAGCACTTGTCTTAGTGACAAGCAAGACAACAGTAAACGGACAGGTTTTGGCATTGAGTTTGGCGTTAAGAGAGCGAGCTCCGACCCCCAGTAAAACAGCAGGAGTAACGTTAACTCTAGCCCCATAACATGACGCCACTGTACTTACTGTAGCCTACAGCAGTCAGTAAGTACAGTAAGTGGCGTCACGTTAACTCCAGAGTGTCCCTACTTAAGCTTAAGCTTAGTTTTCATTACATGTAGCAGCATTTAAATACAGTACTGCGAAACGCTCATCCCATAATACAAATGTTCGCATCGCATCCCATAATAGTATGATGATACTTGGGATGCCATTGCGAACATAGATGCGAACAGGTTAGCTAAAAGTTTAGCGTCACCAGCGAGGGGCCCCACCGTTGCGGTCGAGGTACATTTCGAAATCCCTCCAGGCCTGAAAATCTTTCTAGGGGAAACACTGCAGGAGGCGAGACATAACGCTGCAACGAACGCGGCTTTCACAGTCTGTGTTAAAGGGGCTATAGATTGAGACAGCTTTCCTGATTTCCCCTCCCCTGATCAGGTAACATAATGACTTTGGAAAAACAGTTAGCAAGCACGACTCCCATAAAGATATATAAAAAGTATACGGGTGCCTGGGTCGGAGGATACTAGTAGGTGACAGATGTCCCGGCACACGCGGTTTAAGAAAAAATATCTTATTTATTGTGGGCAAGCAAGGTGATGAACGTTTCGCCTAGAAGCCTTCTAGGCGAAACGTTCATCACCTTGCTTGTATAATAAGATATTTTTTCTTAAACCGTGTGTGCCGGGACATCTGTCACATAATGACTTTCCCACACTGAGAGGCTATGTTCAAGTGAGTGGATGTACCCGATGGAAGTCAGCAAAGGAGCTGTGGTGGTCATTGCTGAGGTGTCATATATCCTATGGAAAAAGAAAAGAAAATGCACATTCAATTTAGAGATGTAATTCCAAAACAAGTAGTGCAGTGCAAGTGCTTTAAGCTGTGTCAGCCCCACCTAATCGTGTTGTCCATACAGGAGCTGAGCACTCTGTTCCCTGTACTAGGGGAGAAATAAGCACTGGTTATGCTTAAAGAGTGGCCGTGCAGCTGGCAGACCGCCTGGCTCTCGGTCTTCTTCAGACAGCGGCTATCGTAAATACTCACAAGCCTGCAGAGAAGAAGGAAAATTAGTTTGGACTATTTATAGACTGGACAGACTACAGCTGAACTGACTACAAGCAGGCAATCCAATTTAACAACTTTAGAAAACAAATGATCAAAGTGATTACTGCTCTGGAGAAAATATAAATTAATCAAAGATATGAGTCATACCTGCTCTCGGCCACTGCAAAGTACTGCTTGTTTAGTGGATGGACGCTAACACAGTGAAGGCTCTTGGGGTTGAGGGTGTAGAGGGTGTGGAGGGACTCATGGGAGTTGCTGCAGAGAAATTAAAAACATTAAGAGATTAGAAGCAGCTTTGTACCAGTCTGGAAAACATTATGCATGTTTCTGACAATGTTGTTTATGATTAATAAAAAAAGAGAGCAGGCGGTTAGCACTCTTCATGCTTACTGACATTCAACATGATGAAGAGAGATGGTAAAGAATAGAGAAGTGCTGCATTTTTTAAATCATTAATACAACAGTTGAAGAAGATGGCAGTATGTTACCCTGGGGTGCGCCTATCCACAATGGCAACATCTCCACCAAATTGCCCGACAACTAGTGTCATACAGTCATGTGACAGGAAGTCAAAGGTTTTCAGGCCATCTTCAATAGAATACACCTGGTAGGAAGTAGAAAATGATTCAGATCAGCTGGTGAAGTAGGAATATCTTAAAACTGGAGTGGGTTTACAATTCATGCACGATTTTACATCAACTTAATGAGGACATGGAATGTTTTTTTAAACATCTCCACTGATTTATAAGTTTGTTGCAAAGCAGTAATGAGTAAGTCCAGAATATTTCAGCAAAATTAACAGATGTTGTGCTTGAGGGCGGCTGTTCCAACTACAGATTGTTTATTTTTTCTATATGCACACATCCAGGGAGAATCGAATTGAAAACCTTAACAAGCGTTAATGACCCATGCCAGCAGGCGGGGGAGGATTTCTCAATGCAGAAAATATATAGAGAATATATAGAGAAGGTAAACACTGTCCATCTGCTTATATTACGGAGATTGTAAACTGATGCAAAGTGGGTTGAAAATCGGCAAAGCCTTCCTTTAATTACACATAGCTGCATCAAGACTTGTTTGTGTAAAAACTGTTCCTGAAATGGAACCTGTACACCTGTGATGTCAGCCCCAGCAGAATGTCCAGCAACAAGTGATGTCACAGGTGTTTAACACCCATTTAGAATCCTACCCTTTTCTCCATACTGTATTTCTGCCCTGGGGGCCTGTATCTTATTATAATATATATAGGGGGGGGGGGTTCATAATGATCATGAGCCCAAAATGTAAATTCATTACCCCCGCCCCCCCCCCCAAAAATAAAATAATAATAACACCGCGCTCTTCAAGTTAAAAGGTATTGGTTCAAACTGTACTTACTGGCTGAAATTATGATTATTATTATCATTATATATACAGTATATATATATTGTTACAGAGTGATATGTGATTGACATGTGATTGTCAGGGACCCCCTTGTTTAATTATAATATGTCAATTTACGTCTTTGCATCAGAGGATCAAACAGGAAGTGGGAGTGGCTTAGAGATTATATCCGTGGCATTTCAGGTGCGCAGGCCCCCCCCCCCCCCTCTCTGCCATGTTGGTCTGCTAGTCTGATCAGGAAGCCATGTATCGCTCCTGTTCCCCAGTGCTCTATAAAATAGGTTATACACATTCAATAGCTCCCATATTTTTATAGGAGATGTAAGAGGCTTTGATCCACGTCCCACCGTCAAAAAACGCAATTGACGAACATACTCGTCCTTGGCACTCTACGTTAGTATTTGAATTGACGAACATACTCGTCCTTGGCACTCAATGAGTTAAGAGATATCCTTGTCAGTGGATGGCTGTTAAACACTGTCTGAAATTAAAAGACTACAGTTACCTTAGCAGGGGGCAGCTTCCGCTTCACTGCTCCGCCGAGTCAGCTTTCTGAGGCACCACAGCTTCTTGCTCCTCCTCCTCCTCGCTGCCTCCGCCAGCGTTACTGCCCTCGCTGTCAGACGAGCTGGCAGGCTGCAGATGAATCTGGATAAGGAGAGATGAGTACGTATGAATTTTCTCATTAAAACATACTGATATCTTAAAACCGTAGGTCCCTGGCACATCTGTCACCAAGTATTGTAGTCGACAAATGTCGACAAAATGTGTAACCCCCCCCCAGACACACACACACACACACACACACACACAGTGTCTCACACTTGCAATTGCAACATTTCAATAGGAAGAAATTCACAAGTTGATGTACAGTTGTTTTGCTAATGAGTTCTACAACAACGGACATGACGCAGACTACCACAGACATCACAGATTTCGACCAAATGATCAATTATAGAAATGAGGATGATAAACGACAAAAGATCAACAGGCAGGTGAAAAATCTGTGGATAATACAGGATGAGACCTGAAGGGAGAGTAACTGCTAAATCGATAGCAAAGGAATCTATCAGATTCTGTTTCAATTTACAAATATGCATATTTCCCTACTAGTAAACAAAGTTAGCCGGTGTGACAGCCTAACTGGTCGCTCCACTATCCTGTCTCCATACAATATGCGTGCGTGTGATTGTTGTTTACTGTGCGTGTGATTGTTGTTTACTTCCTGCAGCAGCTGTTGTGCACTTCTGTCCGCATATTCAACAACTCCACAATGAAACACTGAAGTCTCCGGCGGATGAAAACTACCCTTCTTTGCTTTTTTACCATCTTTTAATCTCCACTGTGCCTGTCCAACAAATAAATAAACTTAGGCTGTCACACCAGGGCTAGAGTCAGACACTCACGCCTCGCGCCACTTGGCGCTAATGGAACTAGGTTCCATTGCCGTTGCCACCCAGTGACGCGGTTTGTTTACCAAAATACTGCTCGGCTGATCCCTCGTATAGCACTTGTCTTAGTGACAAGCAAGACAACAGTAAACGGACAGGTTTTGGCATTGAGTTTGGCGTTAAGAGAGCGAGCTCCGACCCCCAGTAAAACAGCAGGAGTAACGTTAACTCTAGCCCCATAACATGACGCCACTGTACTTACTGTAGCCTACAGCAGTCAGTAAGTACAGTAAGTGGCGTCACGTTAACTCCAGAGTGTCCCTACTTAAGCTTAAGCTTAGTTTTCATTACATGTAGCAGCATTTAAATACAGTACTGCGAAACGCTCATCCCATAATACAAATGTTCGCATCGCATCCCATAATAGTATGATGATACTTGGGATGCCATTGCGAACATAGATGCGAACAGGTTAGCTAAAAGTTTAGCGTCACCAGCGAGGGGCCCCACCGTTGCGGTCGAGGTACATTTCGAAATCCCTCCAGGCCTGAAAATCTTTCTAGGGGAAACACTGCAGGAGGCGAGACATAACGCTGCAACGAACGCGGCTTTCACAGTCTGTGTTAAAGGGGCTATAGATTGAGACAGCTTTCCTGATTTCCCCTCCCCTGATCAGGTAACATAATGACTTTGGAAAAACAGTTAGCAAGCACGACTCCCATAAAGATATATAAAAAGTATACGGGTGCCTGGGTCGGAGGATACTAGTAGGTGACAGATGTCCCGGCACACGCGGTTTAAGAAAAAATATCTTATTTATTGTGGGCAAGCAAGGTGATGAACGTTTCGCCTAGAAGCCTTCTAGGCGAAACGTTCATCACCTTGCTTGTATAATAAGATATTTTTTCTTAAACCGTGTGTGCCGGGACATCTGTCACATAATGACTTTCCCACACTGAGAGGCTATGTTCAAGTGAGTGGATGTACCCGATGGAAGTCAGCAAAGGAGCTGTGGTGGTCATTGCTGAGGTGTCATATATCCTATGGAAAAAGAAAAGAAAATGCACATTCAATTTAGAGATGTAATTCCAAAACAAGTAGTGCAGTGCAAGTGCTTTAAGCTGTGTCAGCCCCACCTAATCGTGTTGTCCATACAGGAGCTGAGCACTCTGTTCCCTGTACTAGGGGAGAAATAAGCACTGGTTATGCTTAAAGAGTGGCCGTGCAGCTGGCAGACCGCCTGGCTCTCGGTCTTCTTCAGACAGCGGCTATCGTAAATACTCACAAGCCTGCAGAGAAGAAGGAAAATTAGTTTGGACTATTTATAGACTGGACAGACTACAGCTGAACTGACTACAAGCAGGCAATCCAATTTAACAACTTTAGAAAACAAATGATCAAAGTGATTACTGCTCTGGAGAAAATATAAATTAATCAAAGATATGAGTCATACCTGCTCTCGGCCACTGCAAAGTACTGCTTGTTTAGTGGATGGACGCTAACACAGTGAAGGCTCTTGGGGTTGAGGGTGTAGAGGGTGTGGAGGGACTCATGGGAGTTGCTGCAGAGAAATTAAAAACATTAAGAGATTAGAAGCAGCTTTGTACCAGTCTGGAAAACATTATGCATGTTTCTGACAATGTTGTTTATGATTAATAAAAAAAGAGAGCAGGCGGTTAGCACTCTTCATGCTTACTGACATTCAACATGATGAAGAGAGATGGTAAAGAATAGAGAAGTGCTGCATTTTTTAAATCATTAATACAACAGTTGAAGAAGATGGCAGTATGTTACCCTGGGGTGCGCCTATCCACAATGGCAACATCTCCACCAAATTGCCCGACAACTAGTGTCATACAGTCATGTGACAGGAAGTCAAAGGTTTTCAGGCCATCTTCAATAGAATACACCTGGTAGGAAGTAGAAAATGATTCAGATCAGCTGGTGAAGTAGGAATATCTTAAAACTGGAGTGGGTTTACAATTCATGCACGATTTTACATCAACTTAATGAGGACATGGAATGTTTTTTTAAACATCTCCACTGATTTATAAGTTTGTTGCAAAGCAGTAATGAGTAAGTCCAGAATATTTCAGCAAAATTAACAGATGTTGTGCTTGAGGGCGGCTGTTCCAACTACAGATTGTTTATTTTTTCTATATGCACACATCCAGGGAGAATCGAATTGAAAACCTTAACAAGCGTTAATGACCCATGCCAGCAGGCGGGGGAGGATTTCTCAATGCAGAAAATATATAGAGAATATATAGAGAAGGTAAACACTGTCCATCTGCTTATATTACGGAGATTGTAAACTGATGCAAAGTGGGTTGAAAATCGGCAAAGCCTTCCTTTAATTACACATAGCTGCATCAAGACTTGTTTGTGTAAAAACTGTTCCTGAAATGGAACCTGTACACCTGTGATGTCAGCCCCAGCAGAATGTCCAGCAACAAGTGATGTCACAGGTGTTTAACACCCATTTAGAATCCTACCCTTTTCTCCATACTGTATTTCTGCCCTGGGGGCCTGTATCTTATTATAATATATATAGGGGGGGGGGGGTTCATAATGATCATGAGCCCAAAATGTAAATTCATTACCCCCGCCCCCCCCCCCAAAAATAAAATAATAATAACACCGCGCTCTTCAAGTTAAAAGGTATTGGTTCAAACTGTACTTACTGGCTGAAATTATGATTATTATTATCATTATATATACAGTATATATATATTGTTACAGAGTGATATGTGATTGACATGTGATTGTCAGGGACCCCCTTGTTTAATTATAATATGTCAATTTACGTCTTTGCATCAGAGGATCAAACAGGAAGTGGGAGTGGCTTAGAGATTATATCCGTGGCATTTCAGGTGCGCAGGCCCCCCCCCCCCCCTCTCTGCCATGTTGGTCTGCTAGTCTGATCAGGAAGCCATGTATCGCTCCTGTTCCCCAGTGCTCTATAAAATAGGTTATACACATTCAATAGCTCCCATATTTTTATAGGAGATGTAAGAGGCTTTGATCCACGTCCCACCGTCAAAAAACGCAATTGACGAACATACTCGTCCTTGGCACTCTACGTTAGTATTTGAATTGACGAACATACTCGTCCTTGGCACTCAATGAGTTAAGAGATATCCTTGTCAGTGGATGGCTGTTAAACACTGTCTGAAATTAAAAGACTACAGTTACCTTAGCAGGGGGCAGCTTCCGCTTCACTGCTCCGCCGAGTCAGCTTTCTGAGGCACCACAGCTTCTTGCTCCTCCTCCTCCTCGCTGCCTCCGCCAGCGTTACTGCCCTCGCTGTCAGACGAGCTGGCAGGCTGCAGATGAATCTGGATAAGGAGAGATGAGTACGTATGAATTTTCTCATTAAAACATACTGATATCTTAAAACCGTAGGTCCCTGGCACATCTGTCACCAAGTATTGTAGTCGACAAATGTCGACAAAATGTGTAACCCCCCCCCAGACACACACACACACACACACACACACACACACAGTGTCTCACACTTGCAATTGCAACATTTCAATAGGAAGAAATTCACAAGTTGATGTACAGTTGTTTTGCTAATGAGTTCTACAACAACGGACATGACGCAGACTACCACAGACATCACAGATTTCGACCAAATGATCAATTATAGAAATGAGGATGATAAACGACAAAAGATCAACAGGCAGGTGAAAAATCTGTGGATAATACAGGATGAGACCTGAAGGGAGAGTAACTGCTAAATCGATAGCAAAGGAATCTATCAGATTCTGTTTCAATTTACAAATATGCATATTTCCCTACTAGTAAACAAAGTTAGCCGGTGTGACAGCCTAACTGGTCGCTCCACTATCCTGTCTCCATACAATATGCGTGCGTGTGATTGTTGTTTACTGTGCGTGTGATTGTTGTTTACTTCCTGCAGCAGCTGTTGTGCACTTCTGTCCGCATATTCAACAACTCCACAATGAAACACTGAAGTCTCCGGCGGATGAAAACTACCCTTCTTTGCTTTTTTACCATCTTTTAATCTCCACTGTGCCTGTCCAACAAATAAATAAACTTAGGCTGTCACACCAGGGCTAGAGTCAGACACTCACGCCTCGCGCCACTTGGCGCTAATGGAACTAGGTTCCATTGCCGTTGCCACCCAGTGACGCGGTTTGTTTACCAAAATACTGCTCGGCTGATCCCTCGTATAGCACTTGTCTTAGTGACAAGCAAGACAACAGTAAACGGACAGGTTTTGGCATTGAGTTTGGCGTTAAGAGAGCGAGCTCCGACCCCCAGTAAAACAGCAGGAGTAACGTTAACTCTAGCCCCATAACATGACGCCACTGTACTTACTGTAGCCTACAGCAGTCAGTAAGTACAGTAAGTGGCGTCACGTTAACTCCAGAGTGTCCCTACTTAAGCTTAAGCTTAGTTTTCATTACATGTAGCAGCATTTAAATACAGTACTGCGAAACGCTCATCCCATAATACAAATGTTCGCATCGCATCCCATAATAGTATGATGATACTTGGGATGCCATTGCGAACATAGATGCGAACAGGTTAGCTAAAAGTTTAGCGTCACCAGCGAGGGGCCCCACCGTTGCGGTCGAGGTACATTTCGAAATCCCTCCAGGCCTGAAAATCTTTCTAGGGGAAACACTGCAGGAGGCGAGACATAACGCTGCAACGAACGCGGCTTTCACAGTCTGTGTTAAAGGGGCTATAGATTGAGACAGCTTTCCTGATTTCCCCTCCCCTGATCAGGTAACATAATGACTTTGGAAAAACAGTTAGCAAGCACGACTCCCATAAAGATATATAAAAAGTATACGGGTGCCTGGGTCGGAGGATACTAGTAGGTGACAGATGTCCCGGCACACGCGGTTTAAGAAAAAATATCTTATTTATTGTGGGCAAGCAAGGTGATGAACGTTTCGCCTAGAAGCCTTCTAGGCGAAACGTTCATCACCTTGCTTGTATAATAAGATATTTTTTCTTAAACCGTGTGTGCCGGGACATCTGTCACATAATGACTTTCCCACACTGAGAGGCTATGTTCAAGTGAGTGGATGTACCCGATGGAAGTCAGCAAAGGAGCTGTGGTGGTCATTGCTGAGGTGTCATATATCCTATGGAAAAAGAAAAGAAAATGCACATTCAATTTAGAGATGTAATTCCAAAACAAGTAGTGCAGTGCAAGTGCTTTAAGCTGTGTCAGCCCCACCTAATCGTGTTGTCCATACAGGAGCTGAGCACTCTGTTCCCTGTACTAGGGGAGAAATAAGCACTGGTTATGCTTAAAGAGTGGCCGTGCAGCTGGCAGACCGCCTGGCTCTCGGTCTTCTTCAGACAGCGGCTATCGTAAATACTCACAAGCCTGCAGAGAAGAAGGAAAATTAGTTTGGACTATTTATAGACTGGACAGACTACAGCTGAACTGACTACAAGCAGGCAATCCAATTTAACAACTTTAGAAAACAAATGATCAAAGTGATTACTGCTCTGGAGAAAATATAAATTAATCAAAGATATGAGTCATACCTGCTCTCGGCCACTGCAAAGTACTGCTTGTTTAGTGGATGGACGCTAACACAGTGAAGGCTCTTGGGGTTGAGGGTGTAGAGGGTGTGGAGGGACTCATGGGAGTTGCTGCAGAGAAATTAAAAACATTAAGAGATTAGAAGCAGCTTTGTACCAGTCTGGAAAACATTATGCATGTTTCTGACAATGTTGTTTATGATTAATAAAAAAAGAGAGCAGGCGGTTAGCACTCTTCATGCTTACTGACATTCAACATGATGAAGAGAGATGGTAAAGAATAGAGAAGTGCTGCATTTTTTAAATCATTAATACAACAGTTGAAGAAGATGGCAGTATGTTACCCTGGGGTGCGCCTATCCACAATGGCAACATCTCCACCAAATTGCCCGACAACTAGTGTCATACAGTCATGTGACAGGAAGTCAAAGGTTTTCAGGCCATCTTCAATAGAATACACCTGGTAGGAAGTAGAAAATGATTCAGATCAGCTGGTGAAGTAGGAATATCTTAAAACTGGAGTGGGTTTACAATTCATGCACGATTTTACATCAACTTAATGAGGACATGGAATGTTTTTTTAAACATCTCCACTGATTTATAAGTTTGTTGCAAAGCAGTAATGAGTAAGTCCAGAATATTTCAGCAAAATTAACAGATGTTGTGCTTGAGGGCGGCTGTTCCAACTACAGATTGTTTATTTTTTCTATATGCACACATCCAGGGAGAATCGAATTGAAAACCTTAACAAGCGTTAATGACCCATGCCAGCAGGCGGGGGAGGATTTCTCAATGCAGAAAATATATAGAGAATATATAGAGAAGGTAAACACTGTCCATCTGCTTATATTACGGAGATTGTAAACTGATGCAAAGTGGGTTGAAAATCGGCAAAGCCTTCCTTTAATTACACATAGCTGCATCAAGACTTGTTTGTGTAAAAACTGTTCCTGAAATGGAACCTGTACACCTGTGATGTCAGCCCCAGCAGAATGTCCAGCAACAAGTGATGTCACAGGTGTTTAACACCCATTTAGAATCCTACCCTTTTCTCCATACTGTATTTCTGCCCTGGGGGCCTGTATCTTATTATAATATATATAGGGGGGGGGGGTTCATAATGATCATGAGCCCAAAATGTAAATTCATTACCCCCGCCCCCCCCCCCAAAAATAAAATAATAATAACACCGCGCTCTTCAAGTTAAAAGGTATTGGTTCAAACTGTACTTACTGGCTGAAATTATGATTATTATTATCATTATATATACAGTATATATATATTGTTACAGAGTGATATGTGATTGACATGTGATTGTCAGGGACCCCCTTGTTTAATTATAATATGTCAATTTACGTCTTTGCATCAGAGGATCAAACAGGAAGTGGGAGTGGCTTAGAGATTATATCCGTGGCATTTCAGGTGCGCAGGCCCCCCCCCCCCCCTCTCTGCCATGTTGGTCTGCTAGTCTGATCAGGAAGCCATGTATCGCTCCTGTTCCCCAGTGCTCTATAAAATAGGTTATACACATTCAATAGCTCCCATATTTTTATAGGAGATGTAAGAGGCTTTGATCCACGTCCCACCGTCAAAAAACGCAATTGACGAACATACTCGTCCTTGGCACTCTACGTTAGTATTTGAATTGACGAACATACTCGTCCTTGGCACTCAATGAGTTAAGAGATATCCTTGTCAGTGGATGGCTGTTAAACACTGTCTGAAATTAAAAGACTACAGTTACCTTAGCAGGGGGCAGCTTCCGCTTCACTGCTCCGCCGAGTCAGCTTTCTGAGGCACCACAGCTTCTTGCTCCTCCTCCTCCTCGCTGCCTCCGCCAGCGTTACTGCCCTCGCTGTCAGACGAGCTGGCAGGCTGCAGATGAATCTGGATAAGGAGAGATGAGTACGTATGAATTTTCTCATTAAAACATACTGATATCTTAAAACCGTAGGTCCCTGGCACATCTGTCACCAAGTATTGTAGTCGACAAATGTCGACAAAATGTGTAACCCCCCCCCAGACACACACACACACACACACACACACACAGTGTCTCACACTTGCAATTGCAACATTTCAATAGGAAGAAATTCACAAGTTGATGTACAGTTGTTTTGCTAATGAGTTCTACAACAACGGACATGACGCAGACTACCACAGACATCACAGATTTCGACCAAATGATCAATTATAGAAATGAGGATGATAAACGACAAAAGATCAACAGGCAGGTGAAAAATCTGTGGATAATACAGGATGAGACCTGAAGGGAGAGTAACTGCTAAATCGATAGCAAAGGAATCTATCAGATTCTGTTTCAATTTACAAATATGCATATTTCCCTACTAGTAAACAAAGTTAGCCGGTGTGACAGCCTAACTGGTCGCTCCACTATCCTGTCTCCATACAATATGCGTGCGTGTGATTGTTGTTTACTGTGCGTGTGATTGTTGTTTACTTCCTGCAGCAGCTGTTGTGCACTTCTGTCCGCATATTCAACAACTCCACAATGAAACACTGAAGTCTCCGGCGGATGAAAACTACCCTTCTTTGCTTTTTTACCATCTTTTAATCTCCACTGTGCCTGTCCAACAAATAAATAAACTTAGGCTGTCACACCAGGGCTAGAGTCAGACACTCACGCCTCGCGCCACTTGGCGCTAATGGAACTAGGTTCCATTGCCGTTGCCACCCAGTGACGCGGTTTGTTTACCAAAATACTGCTCGGCTGATCCCTCGTATAGCACTTGTCTTAGTGACAAGCAAGACAACAGTAAACGGACAGGTTTTGGCATTGAGTTTGGCGTTAAGAGAGCGAGCTCCGACCCCCAGTAAAACAGCAGGAGTAACGTTAACTCTAGCCCCATAACATGACGCCACTGTACTTACTGTAGCCTACAGCAGTCAGTAAGTACAGTAAGTGGCGTCACGTTAACTCCAGAGTGTCCCTACTTAAGCTTAAGCTTAGTTTTCATTACATGTAGCAGCATTTAAATACAGTACTGCGAAACGCTCATCCCATAATACAAATGTTCGCATCGCATCCCATAATAGTATGATGATACTTGGGATGCCATTGCGAACATAGATGCGAACAGGTTAGCTAAAAGTTTAGCGTCACCAGCGAGGGGCCCCACCGTTGCGGTCGAGGTACATTTCGAAATCCCTCCAGGCCTGAAAATCTTTCTAGGGGAAACACTGCAGGAGGCGAGACATAACGCTGCAACGAACGCGGCTTTCACAGTCTGTGTTAAAGGGGCTATAGATTGAGACAGCTTTCCTGATTTCCCCTCCCCTGATCAGGTAACATAATGACTTTGGAAAAACAGTTAGCAAGCACGACTCCCATAAAGATATATAAAAAGTATACGGGTGCCTGGGTCGGAGGATACTAGTAGGTGACAGATGTCCCGGCACACGCGGTTTAAGAAAAAATATCTTATTTATTGTGGGCAAGCAAGGTGATGAACGTTTCGCCTAGAAGCCTTCTAGGCGAAACGTTCATCACCTTGCTTGTATAATAAGATATTTTTTCTTAAACCGTGTGTGCCGGGACATCTGTCACATAATGACTTTCCCACACTGAGAGGCTATGTTCAAGTGAGTGGATGTACCCGATGGAAGTCAGCAAAGGAGCTGTGGTGGTCATTGCTGAGGTGTCATATATCCTATGGAAAAAGAAAAGAAAATGCACATTCAATTTAGAGATGTAATTCCAAAACAAGTAGTGCAGTGCAAGTGCTTTAAGCTGTGTCAGCCCCACCTAATCGTGTTGTCCATACAGGAGCTGAGCACTCTGTTCCCTGTACTAGGGGAGAAATAAGCACTGGTTATGCTTAAAGAGTGGCCGTGCAGCTGGCAGACCGCCTGGCTCTCGGTCTTCTTCAGACAGCGGCTATCGTAAATACTCACAAGCCTGCAGAGAAGAAGGAAAATTAGTTTGGACTATTTATAGACTGGACAGACTACAGCTGAACTGACTACAAGCAGGCAATCCAATTTAACAACTTTAGAAAACAAATGATCAAAGTGATTACTGCTCTGGAGAAAATATAAATTAATCAAAGATATGAGTCATACCTGCTCTCGGCCACTGCAAAGTACTGCTTGTTTAGTGGATGGACGCTAACACAGTGAAGGCTCTTGGGGTTGAGGGTGTAGAGGGTGTGGAGGGACTCATGGGAGTTGCTGCAGAGAAATTAAAAACATTAAGAGATTAGAAGCAGCTTTGTACCAGTCTGGAAAACATTATGCATGTTTCTGACAATGTTGTTTATGATTAATAAAAAAAGAGAGCAGGCGGTTAGCACTCTTCATGCTTACTGACATTCAACATGATGAAGAGAGATGGTAAAGAATAGAGAAGTGCTGCATTTTTTAAATCATTAATACAACAGTTGAAGAAGATGGCAGTATGTTACCCTGGGGTGCGCCTATCCACAATGGCAACATCTCCACCAAATTGCCCGACAACTAGTGTCATACAGTCATGTGACAGGAAGTCAAAGGTTTTCAGGCCATCTTCAATAGAATACACCTGGTAGGAAGTAGAAAATGATTCAGATCAGCTGGTGAAGTAGGAATATCTTAAAACTGGAGTGGGTTTACAATTCATGCACGATTTTACATCAACTTAATGAGGACATGGAATGTTTTTTTAAACATCTCCACTGATTTATAAGTTTGTTGCAAAGCAGTAATGAGTAAGTCCAGAATATTTCAGCAAAATTAACAGATGTTGTGCTTGAGGGCGGCTGTTCCAACTACAGATTGTTTATTTTTTCTATATGCACACATCCAGGGAGAATCGAATTGAAAACCTTAACAAGCGTTAATGACCCATGCCAGCAGGCGGGGGAGGATTTCTCAATGCAGAAAATATATAGAGAATATATAGAGAAGGTAAACACTGTCCATCTGCTTATATTACGGAGATTGTAAACTGATGCAAAGTGGGTTGAAAATCGGCAAAGCCTTCCTTTAATTACACATAGCTGCATCAAGACTTGTTTGTGTAAAAACTGTTCCTGAAATGGAACCTGTACACCTGTGATGTCAGCCCCAGCAGAATGTCCAGCAACAAGTGATGTCACAGGTGTTTAACACCCATTTAGAATCCTACCCTTTTCTCCATACTGTATTTCTGCCCTGGGGGCCTGTATCTTATTATAATATATATAGGGGGGGGGGGTTCATAATGATCATGAGCCCAAAATGTAAATTCATTACCCCCGCCCCCCCCCCCAAAAATAAAATAATAATAACACCGCGCTCTTCAAGTTAAAAGGTATTGGTTCAAACTGTACTTACTGGCTGAAATTATGATTATTATTATCATTATATATACAGTATATATATATTGTTACAGAGTGATATGTGATTGACATGTGATTGTCAGGGACCCCCTTGTTTAATTATAATATGTCAATTTACGTCTTTGCATCAGAGGATCAAACAGGAAGTGGGAGTGGCTTAGAGATTATATCCGTGGCATTTCAGGTGCGCAGGCCCCCCCCCCCCCTCTCTGCCATGTTGGTCTGCTAGTCTGATCAGGAAGCCATGTATCGCTCCTGTTCCCCAGTGCTCTATAAAATAGGTTATACACATTCAATAGCTCCCATATTTTTATAGGAGATGTAAGAGGCTTTGATCCACGTCCCACCGTCAAAAAACGCAATTGACGAACATACTCGTCCTTGGCACTCTACGTTAGTATTTGAATTGACGAACATACTCGTCCTTGGCACTCAATGAGTTAAGAGATATCCTTGTCAGTGGATGGCTGTTAAACACTGTCTGAAATTAAAAGACTACAGTTACCTTAGCAGGGGGCAGCTTCCGCTTCACTGCTCCGCCGAGTCAGCTTTCTGAGGCACCACAGCTTCTTGCTCCTCCTCCTCCTCGCTGCCTCCGCCAGCGTTACTGCCCTCGCTGTCAGACGAGCTGGCAGGCTGCAGATGAATCTGGATAAGGAGAGATGAGTACGTATGAATTTTCTCATTAAAACATACTGATATCTTAAAACCGTAGGTCCCTGGCACATCTGTCACCAAGTATTGTAGTCGACAAATGTCGACAAAATGTGTAACCCCCCCCCAGACACACACACACACACACACACACACACAGTGTCTCACACTTGCAATTGCAACATTTCAATAGGAAGAAATTCACAAGTTGATGTACAGTTGTTTTGCTAATGAGTTCTACAACAACGGACATGACGCAGACTACCACAGACATCACAGATTTCGACCAAATGATCAATTATAGAAATGAGGATGATAAACGACAAAAGATCAACAGGCAGGTGAAAAATCTGTGGATAATACAGGATGAGACCTGAAGGGAGAGTAACTGCTAAATCGATAGCAAAGGAATCTATCAGATTCTGTTTCAATTTACAAATATGCATATTTCCCTACTAGTAAACAAAGTTAGCCGGTGTGACAGCCTAACTGGTCGCTCCACTATCCTGTCTCCATACAATATGCGTGCGTGTGATTGTTGTTTACTGTGCGTGTGATTGTTGTTTACTTCCTGCAGCAGCTGTTGTGCACTTCTGTCCGCATATTCAACAACTCCACAATGAAACACTGAAGTCTCCGGCGGATGAAAACTACCCTTCTTTGCTTTTTTACCATCTTTTAATCTCCACTGTGCCTGTCCAACAAATAAATAAACTTAGGCTGTCACACCAGGGCTAGAGTCAGACACTCACGCCTCGCGCCACTTGGCGCTAATGGAACTAGGTTCCATTGCCGTTGCCACCCAGTGACGCGGTTTGTTTACCAAAATACTGCTCGGCTGATCCCTCGTATAGCACTTGTCTTAGTGACAAGCAAGACAACAGTAAACGGACAGGTTTTGGCATTGAGTTTGGCGTTAAGAGAGCGAGCTCCGACCCCCAGTAAAACAGCAGGAGTAACGTTAACTCTAGCCCCATAACATGACGCCACTGTACTTACTGTAGCCTACAGCAGTCAGTAAGTACAGTAAGTGGCGTCACGTTAACTCCAGAGTGTCCCTACTTAAGCTTAAGCTTAGTTTTCATTACATGTAGCAGCATTTAAATACAGTACTGCGAAACGCTCATCCCATAATACAAATGTTCGCATCGCATCCCATAATAGTATGATGATACTTGGGATGCCATTGCGAACATAGATGCGAACAGGTTAGCTAAAAGTTTAGCGTCACCAGCGAGGGGCCCCACCGTTGCGGTCGAGGTACATTTCGAAATCCCTCCAGGCCTGAAAATCTTTCTAGGGGAAACACTGCAGGAGGCGAGACATAACGCTGCAACGAACGCGGCTTTCACAGTCTGTGTTAAAGGGGCTATAGATTGAGACAGCTTTCCTGATTTCCCCTCCCCTGATCAGGTAACATAATGACTTTGGAAAAACAGTTAGCAAGCACGACTCCCATAAAGATATATAAAAAGTATACGGGTGCCTGGGTCGGAGGATACTAGTAGGTGACAGATGTCCCGGCACACGCGGTTTAAGAAAAAATATCTTATTTATTGTGGGCAAGCAAGGTGATGAACGTTTCGCCTAGAAGCCTTCTAGGCGAAACGTTCATCACCTTGCTTGTATAATAAGATATTTTTTCTTAAACCGTGTGTGCCGGGACATCTGTCACATAATGACTTTCCCACACTGAGAGGCTATGTTCAAGTGAGTGGATGTACCCGATGGAAGTCAGCAAAGGAGCTGTGGTGGTCATTGCTGAGGTGTCATATATCCTATGGAAAAAGAAAAGAAAATGCACATTCAATTTAGAGATGTAATTCCAAAACAAGTAGTGCAGTGCAAGTGCTTTAAGCTGTGTCAGCCCCACCTAATCGTGTTGTCCATACAGGAGCTGAGCACTCTGTTCCCTGTACTAGGGGAGAAATAAGCACTGGTTATGCTTAAAGAGTGGCCGTGCAGCTGGCAGACCGCCTGGCTCTCGGTCTTCTTCAGACAGCGGCTATCGTAAATACTCACAAGCCTGCAGAGAAGAAGGAAAATTAGTTTGGACTATTTATAGACTGGACAGACTACAGCTGAACTGACTACAAGCAGGCAATCCAATTTAACAACTTTAGAAAACAAATGATCAAAGTGATTACTGCTCTGGAGAAAATATAAATTAATCAAAGATATGAGTCATACCTGCTCTCGGCCACTGCAAAGTACTGCTTGTTTAGTGGATGGACGCTAACACAGTGAAGGCTCTTGGGGTTGAGGGTGTAGAGGGTGTGGAGGGACTCATGGGAGTTGCTGCAGAGAAATTAAAAACATTAAGAGATTAGAAGCAGCTTTGTACCAGTCTGGAAAACATTATGCATGTTTCTGACAATGTTGTTTATGATTAATAAAAAAAGAGAGCAGGCGGTTAGCACTCTTCATGCTTACTGACATTCAACATGATGAAGAGAGATGGTAAAGAATAGAGAAGTGCTGCATTTTTTAAATCATTAATACAACAGTTGAAGAAGATGGCAGTATGTTACCCTGGGGTGCGCCTATCCACAATGGCAACATCTCCACCAAATTGCCCGACAACTAGTGTCATACAGTCATGTGACAGGAAGTCAAAGGTTTTCAGGCCATCTTCAATAGAATACACCTGGTAGGAAGTAGAAAATGATTCAGATCAGCTGGTGAAGTAGGAATATCTTAAAACTGGAGTGGGTTTACAATTCATGCACGATTTTACATCAACTTAATGAGGACATGGAATGTTTTTTTAAACATCTCCACTGATTTATAAGTTTGTTGCAAAGCAGTAATGAGTAAGTCCAGAATATTTCAGCAAAATTAACAGATGTTGTGCTTGAGGGCGGCTGTTCCAACTACAGATTGTTTATTTTTTCTATATGCACACATCCAGGGAGAATCGAATTGAAAACCTTAACAAGCGTTAATGACCCATGCCAGCAGGCGGGGGAGGATTTCTCAATGCAGAAAATATATAGAGAATATATAGAGAAGGTAAACACTGTCCATCTGCTTATATTACGGAGATTGTAAACTGATGCAAAGTGGGTTGAAAATCGGCAAAGCCTTCCTTTAATTACACATAGCTGCATCAAGACTTGTTTGTGTAAAAACTGTTCCTGAAATGGAACCTGTACACCTGTGATGTCAGCCCCAGCAGAATGTCCAGCAACAAGTGATGTCACAGGTGTTTAACACCCATTTAGAATCCTACCCTTTTCTCCATACTGTATTTCTGCCCTGGGGGCCTGTATCTTATTATAATATATATAGGGGGGGGGGGTTCATAATGATCATGAGCCCAAAATGTAAATTCATTACCCCCGCCCCCCCCCCCAAAAATAAAATAATAATAACACCGCGCTCTTCAAGTTAAAAGGTATTGGTTCAAACTGTACTTACTGGCTGAAATTATGATTATTATTATCATTATATATACAGTATATATATATTGTTACAGAGTGATATGTGATTGACATGTGATTGTCAGGGACCCCCTTGTTTAATTATAATATGTCAATTTACGTCTTTGCATCAGAGGATCAAACAGGAAGTGGGAGTGGCTTAGAGATTATATCCGTGGCATTTCAGGTGCGCAGGCCCCCCCCCCCCCCTCTCTGCCATGTTGGTCTGCTAGTCTGATCAGGAAGCCATGTATCGCTCCTGTTCCCCAGTGCTCTATAAAATAGGTTATACACATTCAATAGCTCCCATATTTTTATAGGAGATGTAAGAGGCTTTGATCCACGTCCCACCGTCAAAAAACGCAATTGACGAACATACTCGTCCTTGGCACTCTACGTTAGTATTTGAATTGACGAACATACTCGTCCTTGGCACTCAATGAGTTAAGAGATATCCTTGTCAGTGGATGGCTGTTAAACACTGTCTGAAATTAAAAGACTACAGTTACCTTAGCAGGGGGCAGCTTCCGCTTCACTGCTCCGCCGAGTCAGCTTTCTGAGGCACCACAGCTTCTTGCTCCTCCTCCTCCTCGCTGCCTCCGCCAGCGTTACTGCCCTCGCTGTCAGACGAGCTGGCAGGCTGCAGATGAATCTGGATAAGGAGAGATGAGTACGTATGAATTTTCTCATTAAAACATACTGATATCTTAAAACCGTAGGTCCCTGGCACATCTGTCACCAAGTATTGTAGTCGACAAATGTCGACAAAATGTGTAACCCCCCCCCAGACACACACACACACACACACACACACACAGTGTCTCACACTTGCAATTGCAACATTTCAATAGGAAGAAATTCACAAGTTGATGTACAGTTGTTTTGCTAATGAGTTCTACAACAACGGACATGACGCAGACTACCACAGACATCACAGATTTCGACCAAATGATCAATTATAGAAATGAGGATGATAAACGACAAAAGATCAACAGGCAGGTGAAAAATCTGTGGATAATACAGGATGAGACCTGAAGGGAGAGTAACTGCTAAATCGATAGCAAAGGAATCTATCAGATTCTGTTTCAATTTACAAATATGCATATTTCCCTACTAGTAAACAAAGTTAGCCGGTGTGACAGCCTAACTGGTCGCTCCACTATCCTGTCTCCATACAATATGCGTGCGTGTGATTGTTGTTTACTGTGCGTGTGATTGTTGTTTACTTCCTGCAGCAGCTGTTGTGCACTTCTGTCCGCATATTCAACAACTCCACAATGAAACACTGAAGTCTCCGGCGGATGAAAACTACCCTTCTTTGCTTTTTTACCATCTTTTAATCTCCACTGTGCCTGTCCAACAAATAAATAAACTTAGGCTGTCACACCAGGGCTAGAGTCAGACACTCACGCCTCGCGCCACTTGGCGCTAATGGAACTAGGTTCCATTGCCGTTGCCACCCAGTGACGCGGTTTGTTTACCAAAATACTGCTCGGCTGATCCCTCGTATAGCACTTGTCTTAGTGACAAGCAAGACAACAGTAAACGGACAGGTTTTGGCATTGAGTTTGGCGTTAAGAGAGCGAGCTCCGACCCCCAGTAAAACAGCAGGAGTAACGTTAACTCTAGCCCCATAACATGACGCCACTGTACTTACTGTAGCCTACAGCAGTCAGTAAGTACAGTAAGTGGCGTCACGTTAACTCCAGAGTGTCCCTACTTAAGCTTAAGCTTAGTTTTCATTACATGTAGCAGCATTTAAATACAGTACTGCGAAACGCTCATCCCATAATACAAATGTTCGCATCGCATCCCATAATAGTATGATGATACTTGGGATGCCATTGCGAACATAGATGCGAACAGGTTAGCTAAAAGTTTAGCGTCACCAGCGAGGGGCCCCACCGTTGCGGTCGAGGTACATTTCGAAATCCCTCCAGGCCTGAAAATCTTTCTAGGGGAAACACTGCAGGAGGCGAGACATAACGCTGCAACGAACGCGGCTTTCACAGTCTGTGTTAAAGGGGCTATAGATTGAGACAGCTTTCCTGATTTCCCCTCCCCTGATCAGGTAACATAATGACTTTGGAAAAACAGTTAGCAAGCACGACTCCCATAAAGATATATAAAAAGTATACGGGTGCCTGGGTCGGAGGATACTAGTAGGTGACAGATGTCCCGGCACACGCGGTTTAAGAAAAAATATCTTATTTATTGTGGGCAAGCAAGGTGATGAACGTTTCGCCTAGAAGCCTTCTAGGCGAAACGTTCATCACCTTGCTTGTATAATAAGATATTTTTTCTTAAACCGTGTGTGCCGGGACATCTGTCACATAATGACTTTCCCACACTGAGAGGCTATGTTCAAGTGAGTGGATGTACCCGATGGAAGTCAGCAAAGGAGCTGTGGTGGTCATTGCTGAGGTGTCATATATCCTATGGAAAAAGAAAAGAAAATGCACATTCAATTTAGAGATGTAATTCCAAAACAAGTAGTGCAGTGCAAGTGCTTTAAGCTGTGTCAGCCCCACCTAATCGTGTTGTCCATACAGGAGCTGAGCACTCTGTTCCCTGTACTAGGGGAGAAATAAGCACTGGTTATGCTTAAAGAGTGGCCGTGCAGCTGGCAGACCGCCTGGCTCTCGGTCTTCTTCAGACAGCGGCTATCGTAAATACTCACAAGCCTGCAGAGAAGAAGGAAAATTAGTTTGGACTATTTATAGACTGGACAGACTACAGCTGAACTGACTACAAGCAGGCAATCCAATTTAACAACTTTAGAAAACAAATGATCAAAGTGATTACTGCTCTGGAGAAAATATAAATTAATCAAAGATATGAGTCATACCTGCTCTCGGCCACTGCAAAGTACTGCTTGTTTAGTGGATGGACGCTAACACAGTGAAGGCTCTTGGGGTTGAGGGTGTAGAGGGTGTGGAGGGACTCATGGGAGTTGCTGCAGAGAAATTAAAAACATTAAGAGATTAGAAGCAGCTTTGTACCAGTCTGGAAAACATTATGCATGTTTCTGACAATGTTGTTTATGATTAATAAAAAAAGAGAGCAGGCGGTTAGCACTCTTCATGCTTACTGACATTCAACATGATGAAGAGAGATGGTAAAGAATAGAGAAGTGCTGCATTTTTTAAATCATTAATACAACAGTTGAAGAAGATGGCAGTATGTTACCCTGGGGTGCGCCTATCCACAATGGCAACATCTCCACCAAATTGCCCGACAACTAGTGTCATACAGTCATGTGACAGGAAGTCAAAGGTTTTCAGGCCATCTTCAATAGAATACACCTGGTAGGAAGTAGAAAATGATTCAGATCAGCTGGTGAAGTAGGAATATCTTAAAACTGGAGTGGGTTTACAATTCATGCACGATTTTACATCAACTTAATGAGGACATGGAATGTTTTTTTAAACATCTCCACTGATTTATAAGTTTGTTGCAAAGCAGTAATGAGTAAGTCCAGAATATTTCAGCAAAATTAACAGATGTTGTGCTTGAGGGCGGCTGTTCCAACTACAGATTGTTTATTTTTTCTATATGCACACATCCAGGGAGAATCGAATTGAAAACCTTAACAAGCGTTAATGACCCATGCCAGCAGGCGGGGGAGGATTTCTCAATGCAGAAAATATATAGAGAATATATAGAGAAGGTAAACACTGTCCATCTGCTTATATTACGGAGATTGTAAACTGATGCAAAGTGGGTTGAAAATCGGCAAAGCCTTCCTTTAATTACACATAGCTGCATCAAGACTTGTTTGTGTAAAAACTGTTCCTGAAATGGAACCTGTACACCTGTGATGTCAGCCCCAGCAGAATGTCCAGCAACAAGTGATGTCACAGGTGTTTAACACCCATTTAGAATCCTACCCTTTTCTCCATACTGTATTTCTGCCCTGGGGGCCTGTATCTTATTATAATATATATAGGGGGGGGGGGTTCATAATGATCATGAGCCCAAAATGTAAATTCATTACCCCCGCCCCCCCCCCCAAAAATAAAATAATAATAACACCGCGCTCTTCAAGTTAAAAGGTATTGGTTCAAACTGTACTTACTGGCTGAAATTATGATTATTATTATCATTATATATACAGTATATATATATTGTTACAGAGTGATATGTGATTGACATGTGATTGTCAGGGACCCCCTTGTTTAATTATAATATGTCAATTTACGTCTTTGCATCAGAGGATCAAACAGGAAGTGGGAGTGGCTTAGAGATTATATCCGTGGCATTTCAGGTGCGCAGGCCCCCCCCCCCCCCTCTCTGCCATGTTGGTCTGCTAGTCTGATCAGGAAGCCATGTATCGCTCCTGTTCCCCAGTGCTCTATAAAATAGGTTATACACATTCAATAGCTCCCATATTTTTATAGGAGATGTAAGAGGCTTTGATCCACGTCCCACCGTCAAAAAACGCAATTGACGAACATACTCGTCCTTGGCACTCTACGTTAGTATTTGAATTGACGAACATACTCGTCCTTGGCACTCAATGAGTTAAGAGATATCCTTGTCAGTGGATGGCTGTTAAACACTGTCTGAAATTAAAAGACTACAGTTACCTTAGCAGGGGGCAGCTTCCGCTTCACTGCTCCGCCGAGTCAGCTTTCTGAGGCACCACAGCTTCTTGCTCCTCCTCCTCCTCGCTGCCTCCGCCAGCGTTACTGCCCTCGCTGTCAGACGAGCTGGCAGGCTGCAGATGAATCTGGATAAGGAGAGATGAGTACGTATGAATTTTCTCATTAAAACATACTGATATCTTAAAACCGTAGGTCCCTGGCACATCTGTCACCAAGTATTGTAGTCGACAAATGTCGACAAAATGTGTAACCCCCCCCCAGACACACACACACACACACACACACACACAGTGTCTCACACTTGCAATTGCAACATTTCAATAGGAAGAAATTCACAAGTTGATGTACAGTTGTTTTGCTAATGAGTTCTACAACAACGGACATGACGCAGACTACCACAGACATCACAGATTTCGACCAAATGATCAATTATAGAAATGAGGATGATAAACGACAAAAGATCAACAGGCAGGTGAAAAATCTGTGGATAATACAGGATGAGACCTGAAGGGAGAGTAACTGCTAAATCGATAGCAAAGGAATCTATCAGATTCTGTTTCAATTTACAAATATGCATATTTCCCTACTAGTAAACAAAGTTAGCCGGTGTGACAGCCTAACTGGTCGCTCCACTATCCTGTCTCCATACAATATGCGTGCGTGTGATTGTTGTTTACTGTGCGTGTGATTGTTGTTTACTTCCTGCAGCAGCTGTTGTGCACTTCTGTCCGCATATTCAACAACTCCACAATGAAACACTGAAGTCTCCGGCGGATGAAAACTACCCTTCTTTGCTTTTTTACCATCTTTTAATCTCCACTGTGCCTGTCCAACAAATAAATAAACTTAGGCTGTCACACCAGGGCTAGAGTCAGACACTCACGCCTCGCGCCACTTGGCGCTAATGGAACTAGGTTCCATTGCCGTTGCCACCCAGTGACGCGGTTTGTTTACCAAAATACTGCTCGGCTGATCCCTCGTATAGCACTTGTCTTAGTGACAAGCAAGACAACAGTAAACGGACAGGTTTTGGCATTGAGTTTGGCGTTAAGAGAGCGAGCTCCGACCCCCAGTAAAACAGCAGGAGTAACGTTAACTCTAGCCCCATAACATGACGCCACTGTACTTACTGTAGCCTACAGCAGTCAGTAAGTACAGTAAGTGGCGTCACGTTAACTCCAGAGTGTCCCTACTTAAGCTTAAGCTTAGTTTTCATTACATGTAGCAGCATTTAAATACAGTACTGCGAAACGCTCATCCCATAATACAAATGTTCGCATCGCATCCCATAATAGTATGATGATACTTGGGATGCCATTGCGAACATAGATGCGAACAGGTTAGCTAAAAGTTTAGCGTCACCAGCGAGGGGCCCCACCGTTGCGGTCGAGGTACATTTCGAAATCCCTCCAGGCCTGAAAATCTTTCTAGGGGAAACACTGCAGGAGGCGAGACATAACGCTGCAACGAACGCGGCTTTCACAGTCTGTGTTAAAGGGGCTATAGATTGAGACAGCTTTCCTGATTTCCCCTCCCCTGATCAGGTAACATAATGACTTTGGAAAAACAGTTAGCAAGCACGACTCCCATAAAGATATATAAAAAGTATACGGGTGCCTGGGTCGGAGGATACTAGTAGGTGACAGATGTCCCGGCACACGCGGTTTAAGAAAAAATATCTTATTTATTGTGGGCAAGCAAGGTGATGAACGTTTCGCCTAGAAGCCTTCTAGGCGAAACGTTCATCACCTTGCTTGTATAATAAGATATTTTTTCTTAAACCGTGTGTGCCGGGACATCTGTCACATAATGACTTTCCCACACTGAGAGGCTATGTTCAAGTGAGTGGATGTACCCGATGGAAGTCAGCAAAGGAGCTGTGGTGGTCATTGCTGAGGTGTCATATATCCTATGGAAAAAGAAAAGAAAATGCACATTCAATTTAGAGATGTAATTCCAAAACAAGTAGTGCAGTGCAAGTGCTTTAAGCTGTGTCAGCCCCACCTAATCGTGTTGTCCATACAGGAGCTGAGCACTCTGTTCCCTGTACTAGGGGAGAAATAAGCACTGGTTATGCTTAAAGAGTGGCCGTGCAGCTGGCAGACCGCCTGGCTCTCGGTCTTCTTCAGACAGCGGCTATCGTAAATACTCACAAGCCTGCAGAGAAGAAGGAAAATTAGTTTGGACTATTTATAGACTGGACAGACTACAGCTGAACTGACTACAAGCAGGCAATCCAATTTAACAACTTTAGAAAACAAATGATCAAAGTGATTACTGCTCTGGAGAAAATATAAATTAATCAAAGATATGAGTCATACCTGCTCTCGGCCACTGCAAAGTACTGCTTGTTTAGTGGATGGACGCTAACACAGTGAAGGCTCTTGGGGTTGAGGGTGTAGAGGGTGTGGAGGGACTCATGGGAGTTGCTGCAGAGAAATTAAAAACATTAAGAGATTAGAAGCAGCTTTGTACCAGTCTGGAAAACATTATGCATGTTTCTGACAATGTTGTTTATGATTAATAAAAAAAGAGAGCAGGCGGTTAGCACTCTTCATGCTTACTGACATTCAACATGATGAAGAGAGATGGTAAAGAATAGAGAAGTGCTGCATTTTTTAAATCATTAATACAACAGTTGAAGAAGATGGCAGTATGTTACCCTGGGGTGCGCCTATCCACAATGGCAACATCTCCACCAAATTGCCCGACAACTAGTGTCATACAGTCATGTGACAGGAAGTCAAAGGTTTTCAGGCCATCTTCAATAGAATACACCTGGTAGGAAGTAGAAAATGATTCAGATCAGCTGGTGAAGTAGGAATATCTTAAAACTGGAGTGGGTTTACAATTCATGCACGATTTTACATCAACTTAATGAGGACATGGAATGTTTTTTTAAACATCTCCACTGATTTATAAGTTTGTTGCAAAGCAGTAATGAGTAAGTCCAGAATATTTCAGCAAAATTAACAGATGTTGTGCTTGAGGGCGGCTGTTCCAACTACAGATTGTTTATTTTTTCTATATGCACACATCCAGGGAGAATCGAATTGAAAACCTTAACAAGCGTTAATGACCCATGCCAGCAGGCGGGGGAGGATTTCTCAATGCAGAAAATATATAGAGAATATATAGAGAAGGTAAACACTGTCCATCTGCTTATATTACGGAGATTGTAAACTGATGCAAAGTGGGTTGAAAATCGGCAAAGCCTTCCTTTAATTACACATAGCTGCATCAAGACTTGTTTGTGTAAAAACTGTTCCTGAAATGGAACCTGTACACCTGTGATGTCAGCCCCAGCAGAATGTCCAGCAACAAGTGATGTCACAGGTGTTTAACACCCATTTAGAATCCTACCCTTTTCTCCATACTGTATTTCTGCCCTGGGGGCCTGTATCTTATTATAATATATATAGGGGGGGGGGGTTCATAATGATCATGAGCCCAAAATGTAAATTCATTACCCCCGCCCCCCCCCCCAAAAATAAAATAATAATAACACCGCGCTCTTCAAGTTAAAAGGTATTGGTTCAAACTGTACTTACTGGCTGAAATTATGATTATTATTATCATTATATATACAGTATATATATATTGTTACAGAGTGATATGTGATTGACATGTGATTGTCAGGGACCCCCTTGTTTAATTATAATATGTCAATTTACGTCTTTGCATCAGAGGATCAAACAGGAAGTGGGAGTGGCTTAGAGATTATATCCGTGGCATTTCAGGTGCGCAGGCCCCCCCCCCCCCCTCTCTGCCATGTTGGTCTGCTAGTCTGATCAGGAAGCCATGTATCGCTCCTGTTCCCCAGTGCTCTATAAAATAGGTTATACACATTCAATAGCTCCCATATTTTTATAGGAGATGTAAGAGGCTTTGATCCACGTCCCACCGTCAAAAAACGCAATTGACGAACATACTCGTCCTTGGCACTCTACGTTAGTATTTGAATTGACGAACATACTCGTCCTTGGCACTCAATGAGTTAAGAGATATCCTTGTCAGTGGATGGCTGTTAAACACTGTCTGAAATTAAAAGACTACAGTTACCTTAGCAGGGGGCAGCTTCCGCTTCACTGCTCCGCCGAGTCAGCTTTCTGAGGCACCACAGCTTCTTGCTCCTCCTCCTCCTCGCTGCCTCCGCCAGCGTTACTGCCCTCGCTGTCAGACGAGCTGGCAGGCTGCAGATGAATCTGGATAAGGAGAGATGAGTACGTATGAATTTTCTCATTAAAACATACTGATATCTTAAAACCGTAGGTCCCTGGCACATCTGTCACCAAGTATTGTAGTCGACAAATGTCGACAAAATGTGTAACCCCCCCCCAGACACACACACACACACACACACACACACACAGTGTCTCACACTTGCAATTGCAACATTTCAATAGGAAGAAATTCACAAGTTGATGTACAGTTGTTTTGCTAATGAGTTCTACAACAACGGACATGACGCAGACTACCACAGACATCACAGATTTCGACCAAATGATCAATTATAGAAATGAGGATGATAAACGACAAAAGATCAACAGGCAGGTGAAAAATCTGTGGATAATACAGGATGAGACCTGAAGGGAGAGTAACTGCTAAATCGATAGCAAAGGAATCTATCAGATTCTGTTTCAATTTACAAATATGCATATTTCCCTACTAGTAAACAAAGTTAGCCGGTGTGACAGCCTAACTGGTCGCTCCACTATCCTGTCTCCATACAATATGCGTGCGTGTGATTGTTGTTTACTGTGCGTGTGATTGTTGTTTACTTCCTGCAGCAGCTGTTGTGCACTTCTGTCCGCATATTCAACAACTCCACAATGAAACACTGAAGTCTCCGGCGGATGAAAACTACCCTTCTTTGCTTTTTTACCATCTTTTAATCTCCACTGTGCCTGTCCAACAAATAAATAAACTTAGGCTGTCACACCAGGGCTAGAGTCAGACACTCACGCCTCGCGCCACTTGGCGCTAATGGAACTAGGTTCCATTGCCGTTGCCACCCAGTGACGCGGTTTGTTTACCAAAATACTGCTCGGCTGATCCCTCGTATAGCACTTGTCTTAGTGACAAGCAAGACAACAGTAAACGGACAGGTTTTGGCATTGAGTTTGGCGTTAAGAGAGCGAGCTCCGACCCCCAGTAAAACAGCAGGAGTAACGTTAACTCTAGCCCCATAACATGACGCCACTGTACTTACTGTAGCCTACAGCAGTCAGTAAGTACAGTAAGTGGCGTCACGTTAACTCCAGAGTGTCCCTACTTAAGCTTAAGCTTAGTTTTCATTACATGTAGCAGCATTTAAATACAGTACTGCGAAACGCTCATCCCATAATACAAATGTTCGCATCGCATCCCATAATAGTATGATGATACTTGGGATGCCATTGCGAACATAGATGCGAACAGGTTAGCTAAAAGTTTAGCGTCACCAGCGAGGGGCCCCACCGTTGCGGTCGAGGTACATTTCGAAATCCCTCCAGGCCTGAAAATCTTTCTAGGGGAAACACTGCAGGAGGCGAGACATAACGCTGCAACGAACGCGGCTTTCACAGTCTGTGTTAAAGGGGCTATAGATTGAGACAGCTTTCCTGATTTCCCCTCCCCTGATCAGGTAACATAATGACTTTGGAAAAACAGTTAGCAAGCACGACTCCCATAAAGATATATAAAAAGTATACGGGTGCCTGGGTCGGAGGATACTAGTAGGTGACAGATGTCCCGGCACACGCGGTTTAAGAAAAAATATCTTATTTATTGTGGGCAAGCAAGGTGATGAACGTTTCGCCTAGAAGCCTTCTAGGCGAAACGTTCATCACCTTGCTTGTATAATAAGATATTTTTTCTTAAACCGTGTGTGCCGGGACATCTGTCACATAATGACTTTCCCACACTGAGAGGCTATGTTCAAGTGAGTGGATGTACCCGATGGAAGTCAGCAAAGGAGCTGTGGTGGTCATTGCTGAGGTGTCATATATCCTATGGAAAAAGAAAAGAAAATGCACATTCAATTTAGAGATGTAATTCCAAAACAAGTAGTGCAGTGCAAGTGCTTTAAGCTGTGTCAGCCCCACCTAATCGTGTTGTCCATACAGGAGCTGAGCACTCTGTTCCCTGTACTAGGGGAGAAATAAGCACTGGTTATGCTTAAAGAGTGGCCGTGCAGCTGGCAGACCGCCTGGCTCTCGGTCTTCTTCAGACAGCGGCTATCGTAAATACTCACAAGCCTGCAGAGAAGAAGGAAAATTAGTTTGGACTATTTATAGACTGGACAGACTACAGCTGAACTGACTACAAGCAGGCAATCCAATTTAACAACTTTAGAAAACAAATGATCAAAGTGATTACTGCTCTGGAGAAAATATAAATTAATCAAAGATATGAGTCATACCTGCTCTCGGCCACTGCAAAGTACTGCTTGTTTAGTGGATGGACGCTAACACAGTGAAGGCTCTTGGGGTTGAGGGTGTAGAGGGTGTGGAGGGACTCATGGGAGTTGCTGCAGAGAAATTAAAAACATTAAGAGATTAGAAGCAGCTTTGTACCAGTCTGGAAAACATTATGCATGTTTCTGACAATGTTGTTTATGATTAATAAAAAAAGAGAGCAGGCGGTTAGCACTCTTCATGCTTACTGACATTCAACATGATGAAGAGAGATGGTAAAGAATAGAGAAGTGCTGCATTTTTTAAATCATTAATACAACAGTTGAAGAAGATGGCAGTATGTTACCCTGGGGTGCGCCTATCCACAATGGCAACATCTCCACCAAATTGCCCGACAACTAGTGTCATACAGTCATGTGACAGGAAGTCAAAGGTTTTCAGGCCATCTTCAATAGAATACACCTGGTAGGAAGTAGAAAATGATTCAGATCAGCTGGTGAAGTAGGAATATCTTAAAACTGGAGTGGGTTTACAATTCATGCACGATTTTACATCAACTTAATGAGGACATACTATATATAATATATATAGGGGGGGGGGGTTCATAATGATCATGAGCCCAAAATGTAAATTCATTACCCCCGCCCCCCCCCCAAAAATAAAATAATAATAACACCGCGCTCTTCAAGTTAAAAGGTATTGGTTCAAACTGTACTTACTGGCTGAAATTATGATTATTATTATCATTATATATACAGTATATATATATTGTTACAGAGTGATATGTGATTGACATGTGATTGTCAGGGACCCCCTTGTTTAATTATAATATGTCAATTTACGTCTTTGCATCAGAGGATCAAACAGGAAGTGGGAGTGGCTTAGAGATTATATCCGTGGCATTTCAGGTGCGCAGGCCCCCCCCCCCCCTCTCTGCCATGTTGGTCTGCTAGTCTGATCAGGAAGCCATGTATCGCTCCTGTTCCCCAGTGCTCTATAAAATAGGTTATACACATTCAATAGCTCCCATATTTTTATAGGAGATGTAAGAGGCTTTGATCCACGTCCCACCGTCAAAAAACGCAATTGACGAACATACTCGTCCTTGGCACTCTACGTTAGTATTTGAATTGACGAACATACTCGTCCTTGGCACTCAATGAGTTAAGAGATATCCTTGTCAGTGGATGGCTGTTAAACACTGTCTGAAATTAAAAGACTACAGTTACCTTAGCAGGGGGCAGCTTCCGCTTCACTGCTCCGCCGAGTCAGCTTTCTGAGGCACCACAGCTTCTTGCTCCTCCTCCTCCTCGCTGCCTCCGCCAGCGTTACTGCCCTCGCTGTCAGACGAGCTGGCAGGCTGCAGATGAATCTGGATAAGGAGAGATGAGTACGTATGAATTTTCTCATTAAAACATACTGATATCTTAAAACCGTAGGTCCCTGGCACATCTGTCACCAAGTATTGTAGTCGACAAATGTCGACAAAATGTGTAACCCCCCCCCAGACACACACACACACACACACACACACACAGTGTCTCACACTTGCAATTGCAACATTTCAATAGGAAGAAATTCACAAGTTGATGTACAGTTGTTTTGCTAATGAGTTCTACAACAACGGACATGACGCAGACTACCACAGACATCACAGATTTCGACCAAATGATCAATTATAGAAATGAGGATGATAAACGACAAAAGATCAACAGGCAGGTGAAAAATCTGTGGATAATACAGGATGAGACCTGAAGGGAGAGTAACTGCTAAATCGATAGCAAAGGAATCTATCAGATTCTGTTTCAATTTACAAATATGCATATTTCCCTACTAGTAAACAAAGTTAGCCGGTGTGACAGCCTAACTGGTCGCTCCACTATCCTGTCTCCATACAATATGCGTGCGTGTGATTGTTGTTTACTGTGCGTGTGATTGTTGTTTACTTCCTGCAGCAGCTGTTGTGCACTTCTGTCCGCATATTCAACAACTCCACAATGAAACACTGAAGTCTCCGGCGGATGAAAACTACCCTTCTTTGCTTTTTTACCATCTTTTAATCTCCACTGTGCCTGTCCAACAAATAAATAAACTTAGGCTGTCACACCAGGGCTAGAGTCAGACACTCACGCCTCGCGCCACTTGGCGCTAATGGAACTAGGTTCCATTGCCGTTGCCACCCAGTGACGCGGTTTGTTTACCAAAATACTGCTCGGCTGATCCCTCGTATAGCACTTGTCTTAGTGACAAGCAAGACAACAGTAAACGGACAGGTTTTGGCATTGAGTTTGGCGTTAAGAGAGCGAGCTCCGACCCCCAGTAAAACAGCAGGAGTAACGTTAACTCTAGCCCCATAACATGACACCACTGTACTTACTGTAGCCTACAGCAGTCAGTAAGTACAGTAAGTGGCGTCACGTTAACTCCAGAGTGTCCCTACTTAAGCTTAAGCTTAGTTTTCATTACATGTAGCAGCATTTAAATACAGTACTGCGAAACGCTCATCCCATAATACAAATGTTCGCATCGCATCCCATAATAGTATGATGATACTTGGGATGCCATTGCGAACATAGATGCGAACAGGTTAGCTAAAAGTTTAGCGTCACCAGCGAGGGGCCCCACCGTTGCGGTCGAGGTACATTTCGAAATCCCTCCAGGCCTGAAAATCTTTCTAGGGGAAACACTGCAGGAGGCGAGACATAACGCTGCAACGAACGCGGCTTTCACAGTCTGTGTTAAAGGGGCTATAGATTGAGACAGCTTTCCTGATTTCCCCTCCCCTGATCAGGTAACATAATGACTTTGGAAAAACAGTTAGCAAGCACGACTCCCATAAAGATATATAAAAAGTATACGGGTGCCTGGGTCGGAGGATACTAGTAGGTGACAGATGTCCCGGCACACGCGGTTTAAGAAAAAATATCTTATTTATTGTGGGCAAGCAAGGTGATGAACGTTTCGCCTAGAAGCCTTCTAGGCGAAACGTTCATCACCTTGCTTGTATAATAAGATATTTTTTCTTAAACCGTGTGTGCCGGGACATCTGTCACATAATGACTTTCCCACACTGAGAGGCTATGTTCAAGTGAGTGGATGTACCCGATGGAAGTCAGCAAAGGAGCTGTGGTGGTCATTGCTGAGGTGTCATATATCCTATGGAAAAAGAAAAGAAAATGCACATTCAATTTAGAGATGTAATTCCAAAACAAGTAGTGCAGTGCAAGTGCTTTAAGCTGTGTCAGCCCCACCTAATCGTGTTGTCCATACAGGAGCTGAGCACTCTGTTCCCTGTACTAGGGGAGAAATAAGCACTGGTTATGCTTAAAGAGTGGCCGTGCAGCTGGCAGACCGCCTGGCTCTCGGTCTTCTTCAGACAGCGGCTATCGTAAATACTCACAAGCCTGCAGAGAAGAAGGAAAATTAGTTTGGACTATTTATAGACTGGACAGACTACAGCTGAACTGACTACAAGCAGGCAATCCAATTTAACAACTTTAGAAAACAAATGATCAAAGTGATTACTGCTCTGGAGAAAATATAAATTAATCAAAGATATGAGTCATACCTGCTCTCGGCCACTGCAAAGTACTGCTTGTTTAGTGGATGGACGCTAACACAGTGAAGGCTCTTGGGGTTGAGGGTGTAGAGGGTGTGGAGGGACTCATGGGAGTTGCTGCAGAGAAATTAAAAACATTAAGAGATTAGAAGCAGCTTTGTACCAGTCTGGAAAACATTATGCATGTTTCTGACAATGTTGTTTATGATTAATAAAAAAAGAGAGCAGGCGGTTAGCACTCTTCATGCTTACTGACATTCAACATGATGAAGAGAGATGGTAAAGAATAGAGAAGTGCTGCATTTTTTAAATCATTAATACAACAGTTGAAGAAGATGGCAGTATGTTACCCTGGGGTGCGCCTATCCACAATGGCAACATCTCCACCAAATTGCCCGACAACTAGTGTCATACAGTCATGTGACAGGAAGTCAAAGGTTTTCAGGCCATCTTCAATAGAATACACCTGGTAGGAAGTAGAAAATGATTCAGATCAGCTGGTGAAGTAGGAATATCTTAAAACTGGAGTGGGTTTACAATTCATGCACGATTTTACATCAACTTAATGAGGACATGGAATGTTTTTTTAAACATCTCCACTGATTTATAAGTTTGTTGCAAAGCAGTAATGAGTAAGTCCAGAATATTTCAGCAAAATTAACAGATGTTGTGCTTGAGGGCGGCTGTTCCAACTACAGATTGTTTATTTTTTCTATATGCACACATCCAGGGAGAATCGAATTGAAAACCTTAACAAGCGTTAATGACCCATGCCAGCAGGCGGGGGAGGATTTCTCAATGCAGAAAATATATAGAGAATATATAGAGAAGGTAAACACTGTCCATCTGCTTATATTACGGAGATTGTAAACTGATGCAAAGTGGGTTGAAAATCGGCAAAGCCTTCCTTTAATTACACATAGCTGCATCAAGACTTGTTTGTGTAAAAACTGTTCCTGAAATGGAACCTGTACACCTGTGATGTCAGCCCCAGCAGAATGTCCAGCAACAAGTGATGTCACAGGTGTTTAACACCCATTTAGAATCCTACCCTTTTCTCCATACTGTATTTCTGCCCTGGGGGCCTGTATCTTATTATAATATATATAGGGGGGGGGGGTTCATAATGATCATGAGCCCAAAATGTAAATTCATTACCCCCGCCCCCCCCCCAAAAATAAAATAATAATAACACCGCGCTCTTCAAGTTAAAAGGTATTGGTTCAAACTGTACTTACTGGCTGAAATTATGATTATTATTATCATTATATATACAGTATATATATATTGTTACAGAGTGATATGTGATTGACATGTGATTGTCAGGGACCCCCTTGTTTAATTATAATATGTCAATTTACGTCTTTGCATCAGAGGATCAAACAGGAAGTGGGAGTGGCTTAGAGATTATATCCGTGGCATTTCAGGTGCGCAGGCCCCCCCCCCCCCCTCTCTGCCATGTTGGTCTGCTAGTCTGATCAGGAAGCCATGTATCGCTCCTGTTCCCCAGTGCTCTATAAAATAGGTTATACACATTCAATAGCTCCCATATTTTTATAGGAGATGTAAGAGGCTTTGATCCACGTCCCACCGTCAAAAAACGCAATTGACGAACATACTCGTCCTTGGCACTCTACGTTAGTATTTGAATTGACGAACATACTCGTCCTTGGCACTCAATGAGTTAAGAGATATCCTTGTCAGTGGATGGCTGTTAAACACTGTCTGAAATTAAAAGACTACAGTTACCTTAGCAGGGGGCAGCTTCCGCTTCACTGCTCCGCCGAGTCAGCTTTCTGAGGCACCACAGCTTCTTGCTCCTCCTCCTCCTCGCTGCCTCCGCCAGCGTTACTGCCCTCGCTGTCAGACGAGCTGGCAGGCTGCAGATGAATCTGGATAAGGAGAGATGAGTACGTATGAATTTTCTCATTAAAACATACTGATATCTTAAAACCGTAGGTCCCTGGCACATCTGTCACCAAGTATTGTAGTCGACAAATGTCGACAAAATGTGTAACCCCCCCCCAGACACACACACACACACACACACACACACAGTGTCTCACACTTGCAATTGCAACATTTCAATAGGAAGAAATTCACAAGTTGATGTACAGTTGTTTTGCTAATGAGTTCTACAACAACGGACATGACGCAGACTACCACAGACATCACAGATTTCGACCAAATGATCAATTATAGAAATGAGGATGATAAACGACAAAAGATCAACAGGCAGGTGAAAAATCTGTGGATAATACAGGATGAGACCTGAAGGGAGAGTAACTGCTAAATCGATAGCAAAGGAATCTATCAGATTCTGTTTCAATTTACAAATATGCATATTTCCCTACTAGTAAACAAAGTTAGCCGGTGTGACAGCCTAACTGGTCGCTCCACTATCCTGTCTCCATACAATATGCGTGCGTGTGATTGTTGTTTACTGTGCGTGTGATTGTTGTTTACTTCCTGCAGCAGCTGTTGTGCACTTCTGTCCGCATATTCAACAACTCCACAATGAAACACTGAAGTCTCCGGCGGATGAAAACTACCCTTCTTTGCTTTTTTACCATCTTTTAATCTCCACTGTGCCTGTCCAACAAATAAATAAACTTAGGCTGTCACACCAGGGCTAGAGTCAGACACTCACGCCTCGCGCCACTTGGCGCTAATGGAACTAGGTTCCATTGCCGTTGCCACCCAGTGACGCGGTTTGTTTACCAAAATACTGCTCGGCTGATCCCTCGTATAGCACTTGTCTTAGTGACAAGCAAGACAACAGTAAACGGACAGGTTTTGGCATTGAGTTTGGCGTTAAGAGAGCGAGCTCCGACCCCCAGTAAAACAGCAGGAGTAACGTTAACTCTAGCCCCATAACATGACGCCACTGTACTTACTGTAGCCTACAGCAGTCAGTAAGTACAGTAAGTGGCGTCACGTTAACTCCAGAGTGTCCCTACTTAAGCTTAAGCTTAGTTTTCATTACATGTAGCAGCATTTAAATACAGTACTGCGAAACGCTCATCCCATAATACAAATGTTCGCATCGCATCCCATAATAGTATGATGATACTTGGGATGCCATTGCGAACATAGATGCGAACAGGTTAGCTAAAAGTTTAGCGTCACCAGCGAGGGGCCCCACCGTTGCGGTCGAGGTACATTTCGAAATCCCTCCAGGCCTGAAAATCTTTCTAGGGGAAACACTGCAGGAGGCGAGACATAACGCTGCAACGAACGCGGCTTTCACAGTCTGTGTTAAAGGGGCTATAGATTGAGACAGCTTTCCTGATTTCCCCTCCCCTGATCAGGTAACATAATGACTTTGGAAAAACAGTTAGCAAGCACGACTCCCATAAAGATATATAAAAAGTATACGGGTGCCTGGGTCGGAGGATACTAGTAGGTGACAGATGTCCCGGCACACGCGGTTTAAGAAAAAATATCTTATTTATTGTGGGCAAGCAAGGTGATGAACGTTTCGCCTAGAAGCCTTCTAGGCGAAACGTTCATCACCTTGCTTGTATAATAAGATATTTTTTCTTAAACCGTGTGTGCCGGGACATCTGTCACATAATGACTTTCCCACACTGAGAGGCTATGTTCAAGTGAGTGGATGTACCCGATGGAAGTCAGCAAAGGAGCTGTGGTGGTCATTGCTGAGGTGTCATATATCCTATGGAAAAAGAAAAGAAAATGCACATTCAATTTAGAGATGTAATTCCAAAACAAGTAGTGCAGTGCAAGTGCTTTAAGCTGTGTCAGCCCCACCTAATCGTGTTGTCCATACAGGAGCTGAGCACTCTGTTCCCTGTACTAGGGGAGAAATAAGCACTGGTTATGCTTAAAGAGTGGCCGTGCAGCTGGCAGACCGCCTGGCTCTCGGTCTTCTTCAGACAGCGGCTATCGTAAATACTCACAAGCCTGCAGAGAAGAAGGAAAATTAGTTTGGACTATTTATAGACTGGACAGACTACAGCTGAACTGACTACAAGCAGGCAATCCAATTTAACAACTTTAGAAAACAAATGATCAAAGTGATTACTGCTCTGGAGAAAATATAAATTAATCAAAGATATGAGTCATACCTGCTCTCGGCCACTGCAAAGTACTGCTTGTTTAGTGGATGGACGCTAACACAGTGAAGGCTCTTGGGGTTGAGGGTGTAGAGGGTGTGGAGGGACTCATGGGAGTTGCTGCAGAGAAATTAAAAACATTAAGAGATTAGAAGCAGCTTTGTACCAGTCTGGAAAACATTATGCATGTTTCTGACAATGTTGTTTATGATTAATAAAAAAAGAGAGCAGGCGGTTAGCACTCTTCATGCTTACTGACATTCAACATGATGAAGAGAGATGGTAAAGAATAGAGAAGTGCTGCATTTTTTAAATCATTAATACAACAGTTGAAGAAGATGGCAGTATGTTACCCTGGGGTGCGCCTATCCACAATGGCAACATCTCCACCAAATTGCCCGACAACTAGTGTCATACAGTCATGTGACAGGAAGTCAAAGGTTTTCAGGCCATCTTCAATAGAATACACCTGGTAGGAAGTAGAAAATGATTCAGATCAGCTGGTGAAGTAGGAATATCTTAAAACTGGAGTGGGTTTACAATTCATGCACGATTTTACATCAACTTAATGAGGACATACTATATATAATATATATAGGGGGGGGGGGTTCATAATGATCATGAGCCCAAAATGTAAATTCATTACCCCCGCCCCCCCCCCAAAAATAAAATAATAATAACACCGCGCTCTTCAAGTTAAAAGGTATTGGTTCAAACTGTACTTACTGGCTGAAATTATGATTATTATTATCATTATATATACAGTATATATATATTGTTACAGAGTGATATGTGATTGACATGTGATTGTCAGGGACCCCCTTGTTTAATTATAATATGTCAATTTACGTCTTTGCATCAGAGGATCAAACAGGAAGTGGGAGTGGCTTAGAGATTATATCCGTGGCATTTCAGGTGCGCAGGCCCCCCCCCCCCCTCTCTGCCATGTTGGTCTGCTAGTCTGATCAGGAAGCCATGTATCGCTCCTGTTCCCCAGTGCTCTATAAAATAGGTTATACACATTCAATAGCTCCCATATTTTTATAGGAGATGTAAGAGGCTTTGATCCACGTCCCACCGTCAAAAAACGCAATTGACGAACATACTCGTCCTTGGCACTCTACGTTAGTATTTGAATTGACGAACATACTCGTCCTTGGCACTCAATGAGTTAAGAGATATCCTTGTCAGTGGATGGCTGTTAAACACTGTCTGAAATTAAAAGACTACAGTTACCTTAGCAGGGGGCAGCTTCCGCTTCACTGCTCCGCCGAGTCAGCTTTCTGAGGCACCACAGCTTCTTGCTCCTCCTCCTCCTCGCTGCCTCCGCCAGCGTTACTGCCCTCGCTGTCAGACGAGCTGGCAGGCTGCAGATGAATCTGGATAAGGAGAGATGAGTACGTATGAATTTTCTCATTAAAACATACTGATATCTTAAAACCGTAGGTCCCTGGCACATCTGTCACCAAGTATTGTAGTCGACAAATGTCGACAAAATGTGTAACCCCCCCCCAGACACACACACACACACACACACACACACAGTGTCTCACACTTGCAATTGCAACATTTCAATAGGAAGAAATTCACAAGTTGATGTACAGTTGTTTTGCTAATGAGTTCTACAACAACGGACATGACGCAGACTACCACAGACATCACAGATTTCGACCAAATGATCAATTATAGAAATGAGGATGATAAACGACAAAAGATCAACAGGCAGGTGAAAAATCTGTGGATAATACAGGATGAGACCTGAAGGGAGAGTAACTGCTAAATCGATAGCAAAGGAATCTATCAGATTCTGTTTCAATTTACAAATATGCATATTTCCCTACTAGTAAACAAAGTTAGCCGGTGTGACAGCCTAACTGGTCGCTCCACTATCCTGTCTCCATACAATATGCGTGCGTGTGATTGTTGTTTACTGTGCGTGTGATTGTTGTTTACTTCCTGCAGCAGCTGTTGTGCACTTCTGTCCGCATATTCAACAACTCCACAATGAAACACTGAAGTCTCCGGCGGATGAAAACTACCCTTCTTTGCTTTTTTACCATCTTTTAATCTCCACTGTGCCTGTCCAACAAATAAATAAACTTAGGCTGTCACACCAGGGCTAGAGTCAGACACTCACGCCTCGCGCCACTTGGCGCTAATGGAACTAGGTTCCATTGCCGTTGCCACCCAGTGACGCGGTTTGTTTACCAAAATACTGCTCGGCTGATCCCTCGTATAGCACTTGTCTTAGTGACAAGCAAGACAACAGTAAACGGACAGGTTTTGGCATTGAGTTTGGCGTTAAGAGAGCGAGCTCCGACCCCCAGTAAAACAGCAGGAGTAACGTTAACTCTAGCCCCATAACATGACACCACTGTACTTACTGTAGCCTACAGCAGTCAGTAAGTACAGTAAGTGGCGTCACGTTAACTCCAGAGTGTCCCTACTTAAGCTTAAGCTTAGTTTTCATTACATGTAGCAGCATTTAAATACAGTACTGCGAAACGCTCATCCCATAATACAAATGTTCGCATCGCATCCCATAATAGTATGATGATACTTGGGATGCCATTGCGAACATAGATGCGAACAGGTTAGCTAAAAGTTTAGCGTCACCAGCGAGGGGCCCCACCGTTGCGGTCGAGGTACATTTCGAAATCCCTCCAGGCCTGAAAATCTTTCTAGGGGAAACACTGCAGGAGGCGAGACATAACGCTGCAACGAACGCGGCTTTCACAGTCTGTGTTAAAGGGGCTATAGATTGAGACAGCTTTCCTGATTTCCCCTCCCCTGATCAGGTAACATAATGACTTTGGAAAAACAGTTAGCAAGCACGACTCCCATAAAGATATATAAAAAGTATACGGGTGCCTGGGTCGGAGGATACTAGTAGGTGACAGATGTCCCGGCACACGCGGTTTAAGAAAAAATATCTTATTTATTGTGGGCAAGCAAGGTGATGAACGTTTCGCCTAGAAGCCTTCTAGGCGAAACGTTCATCACCTTGCTTGTATAATAAGATATTTTTTCTTAAACCGTGTGTGCCGGGACATCTGTCACATAATGACTTTCCCACACTGAGAGGCTATGTTCAAGTGAGTGGATGTACCCGATGGAAGTCAGCAAAGGAGCTGTGGTGGTCATTGCTGAGGTGTCATATATCCTATGGAAAAAGAAAAGAAAATGCACATTCAATTTAGAGATGTAATTCCAAAACAAGTAGTGCAGTGCAAGTGCTTTAAGCTGTGTCAGCCCCACCTAATCGTGTTGTCCATACAGGAGCTGAGCACTCTGTTCCCTGTACTAGGGGAGAAATAAGCACTGGTTATGCTTAAAGAGTGGCCGTGCAGCTGGCAGACCGCCTGGCTCTCGGTCTTCTTCAGACAGCGGCTATCGTAAATACTCACAAGCCTGCAGAGAAGAAGGAAAATTAGTTTGGACTATTTATAGACTGGACAGACTACAGCTGAACTGACTACAAGCAGGCAATCCAATTTAACAACTTTAGAAAACAAATGATCAAAGTGATTACTGCTCTGGAGAAAATATAAATTAATCAAAGATATGAGTCATACCTGCTCTCGGCCACTGCAAAGTACTGCTTGTTTAGTGGATGGACGCTAACACAGTGAAGGCTCTTGGGGTTGAGGGTGTAGAGGGTGTGGAGGGACTCATGGGAGTTGCTGCAGAGAAATTAAAAACATTAAGAGATTAGAAGCAGCTTTGTACCAGTCTGGAAAACATTATGCATGTTTCTGACAATGTTGTTTATGATTAATAAAAAAAGAGAGCAGGCGGTTAGCACTCTTCATGCTTACTGACATTCAACATGATGAAGAGAGATGGTAAAGAATAGAGAAGTGCTGCATTTTTTAAATCATTAATACAACAGTTGAAGAAGATGGCAGTATGTTACCCTGGGGTGCGCCTATCCACAATGGCAACATCTCCACCAAATTGCCCGACAACTAGTGTCATACAGTCATGTGACAGGAAGTCAAAGGTTTTCAGGCCATCTTCAATAGAATACACCTGGTAGGAAGTAGAAAATGATTCAGATCAGCTGGTGAAGTAGGAATATCTTAAAACTGGAGTGGGTTTACAATTCATGCACGATTTTACATCAACTTAATGAGGACATGGAATGTTTTTTTAAACATCTCCACTGATTTATAAGTTTGTTGCAAAGCAGTAATGAGTAAGTCCAGAATATTTCAGCAAAATTAACAGATGTTGTGCTTGAGGGCGGCTGTTCCAACTACAGATTGTTTATTTTTTCTATATGCACACATCCAGGGAGAATCGAATTGAAAACCTTAACAAGCGTTAATGACCCATGCCAGCAGGCGGGGGAGGATTTCTCAATGCAGAAAATATATAGAGAATATATAGAGAAAACACTGTCCATCTGCTTATATTACGGAGATTGTAAACTGATGCAAAGTGGGTTGAAAATCGGCAAAGCCTTCCTTTAATTACACATAGCTGCATCAAGACTTGTTTGTGTAAAAACTGTTCCTGAAATGGAACCTGTACACCTGTGATGTCAGCCCCAGCAGAATGTCCAGCAACAAGTGATGTCACAGGTGTTTAACACCCATTTAGAATCCTACCCTTTTCTCCATACTGTATTTCTGCCCTGGGGGCCTGTATCTTATTATAATATATATAGGGGGGGGGGGTTCATAATGATCATGAGCCCAAAATGTAAATTCATTACCCCCGCCCCCCCCCCCAAAAATAAAATAATAATAACACCGCGCTCTTCAAGTTAAAAGGTATTGGTTCAAACTGTACTTACTGGCTGAAATTATGATTATTATTATCATTATATATACAGTATATATATATTGTTACAGAGTGATATGTGATTGACATGTGATTGTCAGGGACCCCCTTGTTTAATTATAATATGTCAATTTACGTCTTTGCATCAGAGGATCAAACAGGAAGTGGGAGTGGCTTAGAGATTATATCCGTGGCATTTCAGGTGCGCAGGCCCCCCCCCCCCCCTCTCTGCCATGTTGGTCTGCTAGTCTGATCAGGAAGCCATGTATCGCTCCTGTTCCCCAGTGCTCTATAAAATAGGTTATACACATTCAATAGCTCCCATATTTTTATAGGAGATGTAAGAGGCTTTGATCCACGTCCCACCGTCAAAAAACGCAATTGACGAACATACTCGTCCTTGGCACTCTACGTTAGTATTTGAATTGACGAACATACTCGTCCTTGGCACTCAATGAGTTAAGAGATATCCTTGTCAGTGGATGGCTGTTAAACACTGTCTGAAATTAAAAGACTACAGTTACCTTAGCAGGGGGCAGCTTCCGCTTCACTGCTCCGCCGAGTCAGCTTTCTGAGGCACCACAGCTTCTTGCTCCTCCTCCTCCTCGCTGCCTCCGCCAGCGTTACTGCCCTCGCTGTCAGACGAGCTGGCAGGCTGCAGATGAATCTGGATAAGGAGAGATGAGTACGTATGAATTTTCTCATTAAAACATACTGATATCTTAAAACCGTAGGTCCCTGGCACATCTGTCACCAAGTATTGTAGTCGACAAATGTCGACAAAATGTGTAACCCCCCCCCAGACACACACACACACACACACACACACACAGTGTCTCACACTTGCAATTGCAACATTTCAATAGGAAGAAATTCACAAGTTGATGTACAGTTGTTTTGCTAATGAGTTCTACAACAACGGACATGACGCAGACTACCACAGACATCACAGATTTCGACCAAATGATCAATTATAGAAATGAGGATGATAAACGACAAAAGATCAACAGGCAGGTGAAAAATCTGTGGATAATACAGGATGAGACCTGAAGGGAGAGTAACTGCTAAATCGATAGCAAAGGAATCTATCAGATTCTGTTTCAATTTACAAATATGCATATTTCCCTACTAGTAAACAAAGTTAGCCGGTGTGACAGCCTAACTGGTCGCTCCACTATCCTGTCTCCATACAATATGCGTGCGTGTGATTGTTGTTTACTGTGCGTGTGATTGTTGTTTACTTCCTGCAGCAGCTGTTGTGCACTTCTGTCCGCATATTCAACAACTCCACAATGAAACACTGAAGTCTCCGGCGGATGAAAACTACCCTTCTTTGCTTTTTTACCATCTTTTAATCTCCACTGTGCCTGTCCAACAAATAAATAAACTTAGGCTGTCACACCAGGGCTAGAGTCAGACACTCACGCCTCGCGCCACTTGGCGCTAATGGAACTAGGTTCCATTGCCGTTGCCACCCAGTGACGCGGTTTGTTTACCAAAATACTGCTCGGCTGATCCCTCGTATAGCACTTGTCTTAGTGACAAGCAAGACAACAGTAAACGGACAGGTTTTGGCATTGAGTTTGGCGTTAAGAGAGCGAGCTCCGACCCCCAGTAAAACAGCAGGAGTAACGTTAACTCTAGCCCCATAACATGACGCCACTGTACTTACTGTAGCCTACAGCAGTCAGTAAGTACAGTAAGTGGCGTCACGTTAACTCCAGAGTGTCCCTACTTAAGCTTAAGCTTAGTTTTCATTACATGTAGCAGCATTTAAATACAGTACTGCGAAACGCTCATCCCATAATACAAATGTTCGCATCGCATCCCATAATAGTATGATGATACTTGGGATGCCATTGCGAACATAGATGCGAACAGGTTAGCTAAAAGTTTAGCGTCACCAGCGAGGGGCCCCACCGTTGCGGTCGAGGTACATTTCGAAATCCCTCCAGGCCTGAAAATCTTTCTAGGGGAAACACTGCAGGAGGCGAGACATAACGCTGCAACGAACGCGGCTTTCACAGTCTGTGTTAAAGGGGCTATAGATTGAGACAGCTTTCCTGATTTCCCCTCCCCTGATCAGGTAACATAATGACTTTGGAAAAACAGTTAGCAAGCACGACTCCCATAAAGATATATAAAAAGTATACGGGTGCCTGGGTCGGAGGATACTAGTAGGTGACAGATGTCCCGGCACACGCGGTTTAAGAAAAAATATCTTATTTATTGTGGGCAAGCAAGGTGATGAACGTTTCGCCTAGAAGCCTTCTAGGCGAAACGTTCATCACCTTGCTTGTATAATAAGATATTTTTTCTTAAACCGTGTGTGCCGGGACATCTGTCACATAATGACTTTCCCACACTGAGAGGCTATGTTCAAGTGAGTGGATGTACCCGATGGAAGTCAGCAAAGGAGCTGTGGTGGTCATTGCTGAGGTGTCATATATCCTATGGAAAAAGAAAAGAAAATGCACATTCAATTTAGAGATGTAATTCCAAAACAAGTAGTGCAGTGCAAGTGCTTTAAGCTGTGTCAGCCCCACCTAATCGTGTTGTCCATACAGGAGCTGAGCACTCTGTTCCCTGTACTAGGGGAGAAATAAGCACTGGTTATGCTTAAAGAGTGGCCGTGCAGCTGGCAGACCGCCTGGCTCTCGGTCTTCTTCAGACAGCGGCTATCGTAAATACTCACAAGCCTGCAGAGAAGAAGGAAAATTAGTTTGGACTATTTATAGACTGGACAGACTACAGCTGAACTGACTACAAGCAGGCAATCCAATTTAACAACTTTAGAAAACAAATGATCAAAGTGATTACTGCTCTGGAGAAAATATAAATTAATCAAAGATATGAGTCATACCTGCTCTCGGCCACTGCAAAGTACTGCTTGTTTAGTGGATGGACGCTAACACAGTGAAGGCTCTTGGGGTTGAGGGTGTAGAGGGTGTGGAGGGACTCATGGGAGTTGCTGCAGAGAAATTAAAAACATTAAGAGATTAGAAGCAGCTTTGTACCAGTCTGGAAAACATTATGCATGTTTCTGACAATGTTGTTTATGATTAATAAAAAAAGAGAGCAGGCGGTTAGCACTCTTCATGCTTACTGACATTCAACATGATGAAGAGAGATGGTAAAGAATAGAGAAGTGCTGCATTTTTTAAATCATTAATACAACAGTTGAAGAAGATGGCAGTATGTTACCCTGGGGTGCGCCTATCCACAATGGCAACATCTCCACCAAATTGCCCGACAACTAGTGTCATACAGTCATGTGACAGGAAGTCAAAGGTTTTCAGGCCATCTTCAATAGAATACACCTGGTAGGAAGTAGAAAATGATTCAGATCAGCTGGTGAAGTAGGAATATCTTAAAACTGGAGTGGGTTTACAATTCATGCACGATTTTACATCAACTTAATGAGGACATGGAATGTTTTTTTAAACATCTCCACTGATTTATAAGTTTGTTGCAAAGCAGTAATGAGTAAGTCCAGAATATTTCAGCAAAATTAACAGATGTTGTGCTTGAGGGCGGCTGTTCCAACTACAGATTGTTTATTTTTTCTATATGCACACATCCAGGGAGAATCGAATTGAAAACCTTAACAAGCGTTAATGACCCATGCCAGCAGGCGGGGGAGGATTTCTCAATGCAGAAAATATATAGAGAATATATAGAGAAGGTAAACACTGTCCATCTGCTTATATTACGGAGATTGTAAACTGATGCAAAGTGGGTTGAAAATCGGCAAAGCCTTCCTTTAATTACACATAGCTGCATCAAGACTTGTTTGTGTAAAAACTGTTCCTGAAATGGAACCTGTACACCTGTGATGTCAGCCCCAGCAGAATGTCCAGCAACAAGTGATGTCACAGGTGTTTAACACCCATTTAGAATCCTACCCTTTTCTCCATACTGTATTTCTGCCCTGGGGGCCTGTATCTTATTATAATATATATAGGGGGGGGGGGGTTCATAATGATCATGAGCCCAAAATGTAAATTCATTACCCCCGCCCCCCCCCCCAAAAATAAAATAATAATAACACCGCGCTCTTCAAGTTAAAAGGTATTGGTTCAAACTGTACTTACTGGCTGAAATTATGATTATTATTATCATTATATATACAGTATATATATATTGTTACAGAGTGATATGTGATTGACATGTGATTGTCAGGGACCCCCTTGTTTAATTATAATATGTCAATTTACGTCTTTGCATCAGAGGATCAAACAGGAAGTGGGAGTGGCTTAGAGATTATATCCGTGGCATTTCAGGTGCGCAGGCCCCCCCCCCCCCCTCTCTGCCATGTTGGTCTGCTAGTCTGATCAGGAAGCCATGTATCGCTCCTGTTCCCCAGTGCTCTATAAAATAGGTTATACACATTCAATAGCTCCCATATTTTTATAGGAGATGTAAGAGGCTTTGATCCACGTCCCACCGTCAAAAAACGCAATTGACGAACATACTCGTCCTTGGCACTCTACGTTAGTATTTGAATTGACGAACATACTCGTCCTTGGCACTCAATGAGTTAAGAGATATCCTTGTCAGTGGATGGCTGTTAAACACTGTCTGAAATTAAAAGACTACAGTTACCTTAGCAGGGGGCAGCTTCCGCTTCACTGCTCCGCCGAGTCAGCTTTCTGAGGCACCACAGCTTCTTGCTCCTCCTCCTCCTCGCTGCCTCCGCCAGCGTTACTGCCCTCGCTGTCAGACGAGCTGGCAGGCTGCAGATGAATCTGGATAAGGAGAGATGAGTACGTATGAATTTTCTCATTAAAACATACTGATATCTTAAAACCGTAGGTCCCTGGCACATCTGTCACCAAGTATTGTAGTCGACAAATGTCGACAAAATGTGTAACCCCCCCCCAGACACACACACACACACACACACACACACACACAGTGTCTCACACTTGCAATTGCAACATTTCAATAGGAAGAAATTCACAAGTTGATGTACAGTTGTTTTGCTAATGAGTTCTACAACAACGGACATGACGCAGACTACCACAGACATCACAGATTTCGACCAAATGATCAATTATAGAAATGAGGATGATAAACGACAAAAGATCAACAGGCAGGTGAAAAATCTGTGGATAATACAGGATGAGACCTGAAGGGAGAGTAACTGCTAAATCGATAGCAAAGGAATCTATCAGATTCTGTTTCAATTTACAAATATGCATATTTCCCTACTAGTAAACAAAGTTAGCCGGTGTGACAGCCTAACTGGTCGCTCCACTATCCTGTCTCCATACAATATGCGTGCGTGTGATTGTTGTTTACTGTGCGTGTGATTGTTGTTTACTTCCTGCAGCAGCTGTTGTGCACTTCTGTCCGCATATTCAACAACTCCACAATGAAACACTGAAGTCTCCGGCGGATGAAAACTACCCTTCTTTGCTTTTTTACCATCTTTTAATCTCCACTGTGCCTGTCCAACAAATAAATAAACTTAGGCTGTCACACCAGGGCTAGAGTCAGACACTCACGCCTCGCGCCACTTGGCGCTAATGGAACTAGGTTCCATTGCCGTTGCCACCCAGTGACGCGGTTTGTTTACCAAAATACTGCTCGGCTGATCCCTCGTATAGCACTTGTCTTAGTGACAAGCAAGACAACAGTAAACGGACAGGTTTTGGCATTGAGTTTGGCGTTAAGAGAGCGAGCTCCGACCCCCAGTAAAACAGCAGGAGTAACGTTAACTCTAGCCCCATAACATGACGCCACTGTACTTACTGTAGCCTACAGCAGTCAGTAAGTACAGTAAGTGGCGTCACGTTAACTCCAGAGTGTCCCTACTTAAGCTTAAGCTTAGTTTTCATTACATGTAGCAGCATTTAAATACAGTACTGCGAAACGCTCATCCCATAATACAAATGTTCGCATCGCATCCCATAATAGTATGATGATACTTGGGATGCCATTGCGAACATAGATGCGAACAGGTTAGCTAAAAGTTTAGCGTCACCAGCGAGGGGCCCCACCGTTGCGGTCGAGGTACATTTCGAAATCCCTCCAGGCCTGAAAATCTTTCTAGGGGAAACACTGCAGGAGGCGAGACATAACGCTGCAACGAACGCGGCTTTCACAGTCTGTGTTAAAGGGGCTATAGATTGAGACAGCTTTCCTGATTTCCCCTCCCCTGATCAGGTAACATAATGACTTTGGAAAAACAGTTAGCAAGCACGACTCCCATAAAGATATATAAAAAGTATACGGGTGCCTGGGTCGGAGGATACTAGTAGGTGACAGATGTCCCGGCACACGCGGTTTAAGAAAAAATATCTTATTTATTGTGGGCAAGCAAGGTGATGAACGTTTCGCCTAGAAGCCTTCTAGGCGAAACGTTCATCACCTTGCTTGTATAATAAGATATTTTTTCTTAAACCGTGTGTGCCGGGACATCTGTCACATAATGACTTTCCCACACTGAGAGGCTATGTTCAAGTGAGTGGATGTACCCGATGGAAGTCAGCAAAGGAGCTGTGGTGGTCATTGCTGAGGTGTCATATATCCTATGGAAAAAGAAAAGAAAATGCACATTCAATTTAGAGATGTAATTCCAAAACAAGTAGTGCAGTGCAAGTGCTTTAAGCTGTGTCAGCCCCACCTAATCGTGTTGTCCATACAGGAGCTGAGCACTCTGTTCCCTGTACTAGGGGAGAAATAAGCACTGGTTATGCTTAAAGAGTGGCCGTGCAGCTGGCAGACCGCCTGGCTCTCGGTCTTCTTCAGACAGCGGCTATCGTAAATACTCACAAGCCTGCAGAGAAGAAGGAAAATTAGTTTGGACTATTTATAGACTGGACAGACTACAGCTGAACTGACTACAAGCAGGCAATCCAATTTAACAACTTTAGAAAACAAATGATCAAAGTGATTACTGCTCTGGAGAAAATATAAATTAATCAAAGATATGAGTCATACCTGCTCTCGGCCACTGCAAAGTACTGCTTGTTTAGTGGATGGACGCTAACACAGTGAAGGCTCTTGGGGTTGAGGGTGTAGAGGGTGTGGAGGGACTCATGGGAGTTGCTGCAGAGAAATTAAAAACATTAAGAGATTAGAAGCAGCTTTGTACCAGTCTGGAAAACATTATGCATGTTTCTGACAATGTTGTTTATGATTAATAAAAAAAGAGAGCAGGCGGTTAGCACTCTTCATGCTTACTGACATTCAACATGATGAAGAGAGATGGTAAAGAATAGAGAAGTGCTGCATTTTTTAAATCATTAATACAACAGTTGAAGAAGATGGCAGTATGTTACCCTGGGGTGCGCCTATCCACAATGGCAACATCTCCACCAAATTGCCCGACAACTAGTGTCATACAGTCATGTGACAGGAAGTCAAAGGTTTTCAGGCCATCTTCAATAGAATACACCTGGTAGGAAGTAGAAAATGATTCAGATCAGCTGGTGAAGTAGGAATATCTTAAAACTGGAGTGGGTTTACAATTCATGCACGATTTTACATCAACTTAATGAGGACATACTATATATAATATATATAGGGGGGGGGGGGTTCATAATGATCATGAGCCCAAAATGTAAATTCATTACCCCCGCCCCCCCCCCCAAAAATAAAATAATAATAACACCGCGCTCTTCAAGTTAAAAGGTATTGGTTCAAACTGTACTTACTGGCTGAAATTATGATTATTATTATCATTATATATACAGTATATATATATTGTTACAGAGTGATATGTGATTGACATGTGATTGTCAGGGACCCCCTTGTTTAATTATAATATGTCAATTTACGTCTTTGCATCAGAGGATCAAACAGGAAGTGGGAGTGGCTTAGAGATTATATCCGTGGCATTTCAGGTGCGCAGGCCCCCCCCCCCCCTCTCTGCCATGTTGGTCTGCTAGTCTGATCAGGAAGCCATGTATCGCTCCTGTTCCCCAGTGCTCTATAAAATAGGTTATACACATTCAATAGCTCCCATATTTTTATAGGAGATGTAAGAGGCTTTGATCCACGTCCCACCGTCAAAAAACGCAATTGACGAACATACTCGTCCTTGGCACTCTACGTTAGTATTTGAATTGACGAACATACTCGTCCTTGGCACTCAATGAGTTAAGAGATATCCTTGTCAGTGGATGGCTGTTAAACACTGTCTGAAATTAAAAGACTACAGTTACCTTAGCAGGGGGCAGCTTCCGCTTCACTGCTCCGCCGAGTCAGCTTTCTGAGGCACCACAGCTTCTTGCTCCTCCTCCTCCTCGCTGCCTCCGCCAGCGTTACTGCCCTCGCTGTCAGACGAGCTGGCAGGCTGCAGATGAATCTGGATAAGGAGAGATGAGTACGTATGAATTTTCTCATTAAAACATACTGATATCTTAAAACCGTAGGTCCCTGGCACATCTGTCACCAAGTATTGTAGTCGACAAATGTCGACAAAATGTGTAACCCCCCCCCAGACACACACACACACACACACACACACACAGTGTCTCACACTTGCAATTGCAACATTTCAATAGGAAGAAATTCACAAGTTGATGTACAGTTGTTTTGCTAATGAGTTCTACAACAACGGACATGACGCAGACTACCACAGACATCACAGATTTCGACCAAATGATCAATTATAGAAATGAGGATGATAAACGACAAAAGATCAACAGGCAGGTGAAAAATCTGTGGATAATACAGGATGAGACCTGAAGGGAGAGTAACTGCTAAATCGATAGCAAAGGAATCTATCAGATTCTGTTTCAATTTACAAATATGCATATTTCCCTACTAGTAAACAAAGTTAGCCGGTGTGACAGCCTAACTGGTCGCTCCACTATCCTGTCTCCATACAATATGCGTGCGTGTGATTGTTGTTTACTGTGCGTGTGATTGTTGTTTACTTCCTGCAGCAGCTGTTGTGCACTTCTGTCCGCATATTCAACAACTCCACAATGAAACACTGAAGTCTCCGGCGGATGAAAACTACCCTTCTTTGCTTTTTTACCATCTTTTAATCTCCACTGTGCCTGTCCAACAAATAAATAAACTTAGGCTGTCACACCAGGGCTAGAGTCAGACACTCACGCCTCGCGCCACTTGGCGCTAATGGAACTAGGTTCCATTGCCGTTGCCACCCAGTGACGCGGTTTGTTTACCAAAATACTGCTCGGCTGATCCCTCGTATAGCACTTGTCTTAGTGACAAGCAAGACAACAGTAAACGGACAGGTTTTGGCATTGAGTTTGGCGTTAAGAGAGCGAGCTCCGACCCCCAGTAAAACAGCAGGAGTAACGTTAACTCTAGCCCCATAACATGACGCCACTGTACTTACTGTAGCCTACAGCAGTCAGTAAGTACAGTAAGTGGCGTCACGTTAACTCCAGAGTGTCCCTACTTAAGCTTAAGCTTAGTTTTCATTACATGTAGCAGCATTTAAATACAGTACTGCGAAACGCTCATCCCATAATACAAATGTTCGCATCGCATCCCATAATAGTATGATGATACTTGGGATGCCATTGCGAACATAGATGCGAACAGGTTAGCTAAAAGTTTAGCGTCACCAGCGAGGGGCCCCACCGTTGCGGTCGAGGTACATTTCGAAATCCCTCCAGGCCTGAAAATCTTTCTAGGGGAAACACTGCAGGAGGCGAGACATAACGCTGCAACGAACGCGGCTTTCACAGTCTGTGTTAAAGGGGCTATAGATTGAGACAGCTTTCCTGATTTCCCCTCCCCTGATCAGGTAACATAATGACTTTGGAAAAACAGTTAGCAAGCACGACTCCCATAAAGATATATAAAAAGTATACGGGTGCCTGGGTCGGAGGATACTAGTAGGTGACAGATGTCCCGGCACACGCGGTTTAAGAAAAAATATCTTATTTATTGTGGGCAAGCAAGGTGATGAACGTTTCGCCTAGAAGCCTTCTAGGCGAAACGTTCATCACCTTGCTTGTATAATAAGATATTTTTTCTTAAACCGTGTGTGCCGGGACATCTGTCACATAATGACTTTCCCACACTGAGAGGCTATGTTCAAGTGAGTGGATGTACCCGATGGAAGTCAGCAAAGGAGCTGTGGTGGTCATTGCTGAGGTGTCATATATCCTATGGAAAAAGAAAAGAAAATGCACATTCAATTTAGAGATGTAATTCCAAAACAAGTAGTGCAGTGCAAGTGCTTTAAGCTGTGTCAGCCCCACCTAATCGTGTTGTCCATACAGGAGCTGAGCACTCTGTTCCCTGTACTAGGGGAGAAATAAGCACTGGTTATGCTTAAAGAGTGGCCGTGCAGCTGGCAGACCGCCTGGCTCTCGGTCTTCTTCAGACAGCGGCTATCGTAAATACTCACAAGCCTGCAGAGAAGAAGGAAAATTAGTTTGGACTATTTATAGACTGGACAGACTACAGCTGAACTGACTACAAGCAGGCAATCCAATTTAACAACTTTAGAAAACAAATGATCAAAGTGATTACTGCTCTGGAGAAAATATAAATTAATCAAAGATATGAGTCATACCTGCTCTCGGCCACTGCAAAGTACTGCTTGTTTAGTGGATGGACGCTAACACAGTGAAGGCTCTTGGGGTTGAGGGTGTAGAGGGTGTGGAGGGACTCATGGGAGTTGCTGCAGAGAAATTAAAAACATTAAGAGATTAGAAGCAGCTTTGTACCAGTCTGGAAAACATTATGCATGTTTCTGACAATGTTGTTTATGATTAATAAAAAAAGAGAGCAGGCGGTTAGCACTCTTCATGCTTACTGACATTCAACATGATGAAGAGAGATGGTAAAGAATAGAGAAGTGCTGCATTTTTTAAATCATTAATACAACAGTTGAAGAAGATGGCAGTATGTTACCCTGGGGTGCGCCTATCCACAATGGCAACATCTCCACCAAATTGCCCGACAACTAGTGTCATACAGTCATGTGACAGGAAGTCAAAGGTTTTCAGGCCATCTTCAATAGAATACACCTGGTAGGAAGTAGAAAATGATTCAGATCAGCTGGTGAAGTAGGAATATCTTAAAACTGGAGTGGGTTTACAATTCATGCACGATTTTACATCAACTTAATGAGAGGACATGGAATGTTTTTTTAAACATCTCCACTGATTTATAAGTTTGTTGCAAAGCAGTAATGAGTAAGTCCAGAATATTTCAGCAAAATTAACAGATGTTGTGCTTGAGGGCGGCTGTTCCAACTACAGATTGTTTATTTTTTCTATATGCACACATCCAGGGAGAATCGAATTGAAAACCTTAACAAGCGTTAATGACCCATGCCAGCAGGCGGGGGAGGATTTCTCAATGCAGAAAATATATAGAGAATATATAGAGAAGGTAAACACTGTCCATCTGCTTATATTACGGAGATTGTAAACTGATGCAAAGTGGGTTGAAAATCGGCAAAGCCTTCCTTTAATTACACATAGCTGCATCAAGACTTGTTTGTGTAAAAACTGTTCCTGAAATGGAACCTGTACACCTGTGATGTCAGCCCCAGCAGAATGTCCAGCAACAAGTGATGTCACAGGTGTTTAACACCCATTTAGAATCCTACCCTTTTCTCCATACTGTATTTCTGCCCTGGGGGCCTGTATCTTATTATAATATATATAGGGGGGGGGGGTTCATAATGATCATGAGCCCAAAATGTAAATTCATTACCCCCGCCCCCCCCCCCAAAAATAAAATAATAATAACACCGCGCTCTTCAAGTTAAAAGGTATTGGTTCAAACTGTACTTACTGGCTGAAATTATGATTATTATTATCATTATATATACAGTATATATATATTGTTACAGAGTGATATGTGATTGACATGTGATTGTCAGGGACCCCCTTGTTTAATTATAATATGTCAATTTACGTCTTTGCATCAGAGGATCAAACAGGAAGTGGGAGTGGCTTAGAGATTATATCCGTGGCATTTCAGGTGCGCAGGCCCCCCCCCCCCCCTCTCTGCCATGTTGGTCTGCTAGTCTGATCAGGAAGCCATGTATCGCTCCTGTTCCCCAGTGCTCTATAAAATAGGTTATACACATTCAATAGCTCCCATATTTTTATAGGAGATGTAAGAGGCTTTGATCCACGTCCCACCGTCAAAAAACGCAATTGACGAACATACTCGTCCTTGGCACTCTACGTTAGTATTTGAATTGACGAACATACTCGTCCTTGGCACTCAATGAGTTAAGAGATATCCTTGTCAGTGGATGGCTGTTAAACACTGTCTGAAATTAAAAGACTACAGTTACCTTAGCAGGGGGCAGCTTCCGCTTCACTGCTCCGCCGAGTCAGCTTTCTGAGGCACCACAGCTTCTTGCTCCTCCTCCTCCTCGCTGCCTCCGCCAGCGTTACTGCCCTCGCTGTCAGACGAGCTGGCAGGCTGCAGATGAATCTGGATAAGGAGAGATGAGTACGTATGAATTTTCTCATTAAAACATACTGATATCTTAAAACCGTAGGTCCCTGGCACATCTGTCACCAAGTATTGTAGTCGACAAATGTCGACAAAATGTGTAACCCCCCCCCAGACACACACACACACACACACACACACACAGTGTCTCACACTTGCAATTGCAACATTTCAATAGGAAGAAATTCACAAGTTGATGTACAGTTGTTTTGCTAATGAGTTCTACAACAACGGACATGACGCAGACTACCACAGACATCACAGATTTCGACCAAATGATCAATTATAGAAATGAGGATGATAAACGACAAAAGATCAACAGGCAGGTGAAAAATCTGTGGATAATACAGGATGAGACCTGAAGGGAGAGTAACTGCTAAATCGATAGCAAAGGAATCTATCAGATTCTGTTTCAATTTACAAATATGCATATTTCCCTACTAGTAAACAAAGTTAGCCGGTGTGACAGCCTAACTGGTCGCTCCACTATCCTGTCTCCATACAATATGCGTGCGTGTGATTGTTGTTTACTGTGCGTGTGATTGTTGTTTACTTCCTGCAGCAGCTGTTGTGCACTTCTGTCCGCATATTCAACAACTCCACAATGAAACACTGAAGTCTCCGGCGGATGAAAACTACCCTTCTTTGCTTTTTTACCATCTTTTAATCTCCACTGTGCCTGTCCAACAAATAAATAAACTTAGGCTGTCACACCAGGGCTAGAGTCAGACACTCACGCCTCGCGCCACTTGGCGCTAATGGAACTAGGTTCCATTGCCGTTGCCACCCAGTGACGCGGTTTGTTTACCAAAATACTGCTCGGCTGATCCCTCGTATAGCACTTGTCTTAGTGACAAGCAAGACAACAGTAAACGGACAGGTTTTGGCATTGAGTTTGGCGTTAAGAGAGCGAGCTCCGACCCCCAGTAAAACAGCAGGAGTAACGTTAACTCTAGCCCCATAACATGACGCCACTGTACTTACTGTAGCCTACAGCAGTCAGTAAGTACAGTAAGTGGCGTCACGTTAACTCCAGAGTGTCCCTACTTAAGCTTAAGCTTAGTTTTCATTACATGTAGCAGCATTTAAATACAGTACTGCGAAACGCTCATCCCATAATACAAATGTTCGCATCGCATCCCATAATAGTATGATGATACTTGGGATGCCATTGCGAACATAGATGCGAACAGGTTAGCTAAAAGTTTAGCGTCACCAGCGAGGGGCCCCACCGTTGCGGTCGAGGTACATTTCGAAATCCCTCCAGGCCTGAAAATCTTTCTAGGGGAAACACTGCAGGAGGCGAGACATAACGCTGCAACGAACGCGGCTTTCACAGTCTGTGTTAAAGGGGCTATAGATTGAGACAGCTTTCCTGATTTCCCCTCCCCTGATCAGGTAACATAATGACTTTGGAAAAACAGTTAGCAAGCACGACTCCCATAAAGATATATAAAAAGTATACGGGTGCCTGGGTCGGAGGATACTAGTAGGTGACAGATGTCCCGGCACACGCGGTTTAAGAAAAAATATCTTATTTATTGTGGGCAAGCAAGGTGATGAACGTTTCGCCTAGAAGCCTTCTAGGCGAAACGTTCATCACCTTGCTTGTATAATAAGATATTTTTTCTTAAACCGTGTGTGCCGGGACATCTGTCACATAATGACTTTCCCACACTGAGAGGCTATGTTCAAGTGAGTGGATGTACCCGATGGAAGTCAGCAAAGGAGCTGTGGTGGTCATTGCTGAGGTGTCATATATCCTATGGAAAAAGAAAAGAAAATGCACATTCAATTTAGAGATGTAATTCCAAAACAAGTAGTGCAGTGCAAGTGCTTTAAGCTGTGTCAGCCCCACCTAATCGTGTTGTCCATACAGGAGCTGAGCACTCTGTTCCCTGTACTAGGGGAGAAATAAGCACTGGTTATGCTTAAAGAGTGGCCGTGCAGCTGGCAGACCGCCTGGCTCTCGGTCTTCTTCAGACAGCGGCTATCGTAAATACTCACAAGCCTGCAGAGAAGAAGGAAAATTAGTTTGGACTATTTATAGACTGGACAGACTACAGCTGAACTGACTACAAGCAGGCAATCCAATTTAACAACTTTAGAAAACAAATGATCAAAGTGATTACTGCTCTGGAGAAAATATAAATTAATCAAAGATATGAGTCATACCTGCTCTCGGCCACTGCAAAGTACTGCTTGTTTAGTGGATGGACGCTAACACAGTGAAGGCTCTTGGGGTTGAGGGTGTAGAGGGTGTGGAGGGACTCATGGGAGTTGCTGCAGAGAAATTAAAAACATTAAGAGATTAGAAGCAGCTTTGTACCAGTCTGGAAAACATTATGCATGTTTCTGACAATGTTGTTTATGATTAATAAAAAAAGAGAGCAGGCGGTTAGCACTCTTCATGCTTACTGACATTCAACATGATGAAGAGAGATGGTAAAGAATAGAGAAGTGCTGCATTTTTTAAATCATTAATACAACAGTTGAAGAAGATGGCAGTATGTTACCCTGGGGTGCGCCTATCCACAATGGCAACATCTCCACCAAATTGCCCGACAACTAGTGTCATACAGTCATGTGACAGGAAGTCAAAGGTTTTCAGGCCATCTTCAATAGAATACACCTGGTAGGAAGTAGAAAATGATTCAGATCAGCTGGTGAAGTAGGAATATCTTAAAACTGGAGTGGGTTTACAATTCATGCACGATTTTACATCAACTTAATGAGGACATGGAATGTTTTTTTAAACATCTCCACTGATTTATAAGTTTGTTGCAAAGCAGTAATGAGTAAGTCCAGAATATTTCAGCAAAATTAACAGATGTTGTGCTTGAGGGCGGCTGTTCCAACTACAGATTGTTTATTTTTTCTATATGCACACATCCAGGGAGAATCGAATTGAAAACCTTAACAAGCGTTAATGACCCATGCCAGCAGGCGGGGGAGGATTTCTCAATGCAGAAAATATATAGAGAATATATAGAGAAGGTAAACACTGTCCATCTGCTTATATTACGGAGATTGTAAACTGATGCAAAGTGGGTTGAAAATCGGCAAAGCCTTCCTTTAATTACACATAGCTGCATCAAGACTTGTTTGTGTAAAAACTGTTCCTGAAATGGAACCTGTACACCTGTGATGTCAGCCCCAGCAGAATGTCCAGCAACAAGTGATGTCACAGGTGTTTAACACCCATTTAGAATCCTACCCTTTTCTCCATACTGTATTTCTGCCCTGGGGGCCTGTATCTTATTATAATATATATAGGGGGGGGGGGTTCATAATGATCATGAGCCCAAAATGTAAATTCATTACCCCCGCCCCCCCCCCCAAAAATAAAATAATAATAACACCGCGCTCTTCAAGTTAAAAGGTATTGGTTCAAACTGTACTTACTGGCTGAAATTATGATTATTATTATCATTATATATACAGTATATATATATTGTTACAGAGTGATATGTGATTGACATGTGATTGTCAGGGACCCCCTTGTTTAATTATAATATGTCAATTTACGTCTTTGCATCAGAGGATCAAACAGGAAGTGGGAGTGGCTTAGAGATTATATCCGTGGCATTTCAGGTGCGCAGGCCCCCCCCCCCCCCTCTCTGCCATGTTGGTCTGCTAGTCTGATCAGGAAGCCATGTATCGCTCCTGTTCCCCAGTGCTCTATAAAATAGGTTATACACATTCAATAGCTCCCATATTTTTATAGGAGATGTAAGAGGCTTTGATCCACGTCCCACCGTCAAAAAACGCAATTGACGAACATACTCGTCCTTGGCACTCTACGTTAGTATTTGAATTGACGAACATACTCGTCCTTGGCACTCAATGAGTTAAGAGATATCCTTGTCAGTGGATGGCTGTTAAACACTGTCTGAAATTAAAAGACTACAGTTACCTTAGCAGGGGGCAGCTTCCGCTTCACTGCTCCGCCGAGTCAGCTTTCTGAGGCACCACAGCTTCTTGCTCCTCCTCCTCCTCGCTGCCTCCGCCAGCGTTACTGCCCTCGCTGTCAGACGAGCTGGCAGGCTGCAGATGAATCTGGATAAGGAGAGATGAGTACGTATGAATTTTCTCATTAAAACATACTGATATCTTAAAACCGTAGGTCCCTGGCACATCTGTCACCAAGTATTGTAGTCGACAAATGTCGACAAAATGTGTAACCCCCCCCCAGACACACACACACACACACACACACACACAGTGTCTCACACTTGCAATTGCAACATTTCAATAGGAAGAAATTCACAAGTTGATGTACAGTTGTTTTGCTAATGAGTTCTACAACAACGGACATGACGCAGACTACCACAGACATCACAGATTTCGACCAAATGATCAATTATAGAAATGAGGATGATAAACGACAAAAGATCAACAGGCAGGTGAAAAATCTGTGGATAATACAGGATGAGACCTGAAGGGAGAGTAACTGCTAAATCGATAGCAAAGGAATCTATCAGATTCTGTTTCAATTTACAAATATGCATATTTCCCTACTAGTAAACAAAGTTAGCCGGTGTGACAGCCTAACTGGTCGCTCCACTATCCTGTCTCCATACAATATGCGTGCGTGTGATTGTTGTTTACTGTGCGTGTGATTGTTGTTTACTTCCTGCAGCAGCTGTTGTGCACTTCTGTCCGCATATTCAACAACTCCACAATGAAACACTGAAGTCTCCGGCGGATGAAAACTACCCTTCTTTGCTTTTTTACCATCTTTTAATCTCCACTGTGCCTGTCCAACAAATAAATAAACTTAGGCTGTCACACCAGGGCTAGAGTCAGACACTCACGCCTCGCGCCACTTGGCGCTAATGGAACTAGGTTCCATTGCCGTTGCCACCCAGTGACGCGGTTTGTTTACCAAAATACTGCTCGGCTGATCCCTCGTATAGCACTTGTCTTAGTGACAAGCAAGACAACAGTAAACGGACAGGTTTTGGCATTGAGTTTGGCGTTAAGAGAGCGAGCTCCGACCCCCAGTAAAACAGCAGGAGTAACGTTAACTCTAGCCCCATAACATGACGCCACTGTACTTACTGTAGCCTACAGCAGTCAGTAAGTACAGTAAGTGGCGTCACGTTAACTCCAGAGTGTCCCTACTTAAGCTTAAGCTTAGTTTTCATTACATGTAGCAGCATTTAAATACAGTACTGCGAAACGCTCATCCCATAATACAAATGTTCGCATCGCATCCCATAATAGTATGATGATACTTGGGATGCCATTGCGAACATAGATGCGAACAGGTTAGCTAAAAGTTTAGCGTCACCAGCGAGGGGCCCCACCGTTGCGGTCGAGGTACATTTCGAAATCCCTCCAGGCCTGAAAATCTTTCTAGGGGAAACACTGCAGGAGGCGAGACATAACGCTGCAACGAACGCGGCTTTCACAGTCTGTGTTAAAGGGGCTATAGATTGAGACAGCTTTCCTGATTTCCCCTCCCCTGATCAGGTAACATAATGACTTTGGAAAAACAGTTAGCAAGCACGACTCCCATAAAGATATATAAAAAGTATACGGGTGCCTGGGTCGGAGGATACTAGTAGGTGACAGATGTCCCGGCACACGCGGTTTAAGAAAAAATATCTTATTTATTGTGGGCAAGCAAGGTGATGAACGTTTCGCCTAGAAGCCTTCTAGGCGAAACGTTCATCACCTTGCTTGTATAATAAGATATTTTTTCTTAAACCGTGTGTGCCGGGACATCTGTCACATAATGACTTTCCCACACTGAGAGGCTATGTTCAAGTGAGTGGATGTACCCGATGGAAGTCAGCAAAGGAGCTGTGGTGGTCATTGCTGAGGTGTCATATATCCTATGGAAAAAGAAAAGAAAATGCACATTCAATTTAGAGATGTAATTCCAAAACAAGTAGTGCAGTGCAAGTGCTTTAAGCTGTGTCAGCCCCACCTAATCGTGTTGTCCATACAGGAGCTGAGCACTCTGTTCCCTGTACTAGGGGAGAAATAAGCACTGGTTATGCTTAAAGAGTGGCCGTGCAGCTGGCAGACCGCCTGGCTCTCGGTCTTCTTCAGACAGCGGCTATCGTAAATACTCACAAGCCTGCAGAGAAGAAGGAAAATTAGTTTGGACTATTTATAGACTGGACAGACTACAGCTGAACTGACTACAAGCAGGCAATCCTGCTTTAGAACTTTAGAAAACAAATGATCAAAGTGATTACTGCTCTGGAGAAAATATAAATTAATCAAAGATATGAGTCATACCTGCTCTCGGCCACTGCAAAGTACTGCTTGTTTAGTGGATGGACGCTAACACAGTGAAGGCTCTTGGGGTTGAGGGTGTAGAGGGTGTGGAGGGACTCATGGGAGTTGCTGCAGAGAAATTAAAAACATTAAGAGATTAGAAGCAGCTTTGTACCAGTCTGGAAAACATTATGCATGTTTCTGACAATGTTGTTTATGATTAATAAAAAAAGAGAGCAGGCGGTTAGCACTCTTCATGCTTACTGACATTCAACATGATGAAGAGAGATGGTAAAGAATAGAGAAGTGCTGCATTTTTTAAATCATTAATACAACAGTTGAAGAAGATGGCAGTATGTTACCCTGGGGTGCGCCTATCCACAATGGCAACATCTCCACCAAATTGCCCGACAACTAGTGTCATACAGTCATGTGACAGGAAGTCAAAGGTTTTCAGGCCATCTTCAATAGAATACACCTGGTAGGAAGTAGAAAATGATTCAGATCAGCTGGTGAAGTAGGAATATCTTAAAACTGGAGTGGGTTTACAATTCATGCACGATTTCACATCAACTTAATGAGGACATGGAATGTTTTTTTAAACATCTCCACTGATTTATAAGTTTGTTGCAAAGCAGTAATGAGTAAGTCCAGAATATTTCAGCAAAATTAACAGATGTTGTGCTTGAGGGCGGCTGTTCCAACTACAGATTGTTTATTTTTTCTATATGCACACATCCAGGGAGAATCGAATTGAAAACCTTAACAAGCGTTAATGACCCATGCCAGCAGGCGGGGGAGGATTTCTCAATGCAGAAAATATATAGAGAATATATAGAGAAGGTAAACACTGTCCATCTGCTTATATTACGGAGATTGTAAACTGATGCAAAGTGGGTTGAAAATCGGCAAAGCCTTCCTTTAATTACACATAGCTGCATCAAGACTTGTTTGTGTAAAAACTGTTCCTGAAATGGAACCTGTACACCTGTGATGTCAGCCCCAGCAGAATGTCCAGCAACAAGTGATGTCACAGGTGTTTAACACCCATTTAGAATCCTACCCTTTTCTCCATACTGTATTTCTGCCCTGGGGGCCTGTATCTTATTATAATATATATAGGGGGGGGGGGGTTCATAATGATCATGAGCCCAAAATGTAAATTCATTACCCCCGCCCCCCCCCCCAAAAATAAAATAATAATAACACCGCGCTCTTCAAGTTAAAAGGTATTGGTTCAAACTGTACTTACTGGCTGAAATTATGATTATTATTATCATTATATATACAGTATATATATATTGTTACAGAGTGATATGTGATTGACATGTGATTGTCAGGGACCCCCTTGTTTAATTATAATATGTCAATTTACGTCTTTGCATCAGAGGATCAAACAGGAAGTGGGAGTGGCTTAGAGATTATATCCGTGGCATTTCAGGTGCGCAGGCCCCCCCCCCCCCCTCTCTGCCATGTTGGTCTGCTAGTCTGATCAGGAAGCCATGTATCGCTCCTGTTCCCCAGTGCTCTATAAAATAGGTTATACACATTCAATAGCTCCCATATTTTTATAGGAGATGTAAGAGGCTTTGATCCACGTCCCACCGTCAAAAAACGCAATTGACGAACATACTCGTCCTTGGCACTCTACGTTAGTATTTGAATTGACGAACATACTCGTCCTTGGCACTCAATGAGTTAAGAGATATCCTTGTCAGTGGATGGCTGTTAAACACTGTCTGAAATTAAAAGACTACAGTTACCTTAGCAGGGGGCAGCTTCCGCTTCACTGCTCCGCCGAGTCAGCTTTCTGAGGCACCACAGCTTCTTGCTCCTCCTCCTCCTCGCTGCCTCCGCCAGCGTTACTGCCCTCGCTGTCAGACGAGCTGGCAGGCTGCAGATGAATCTGGATAAGGAGAGATGAGTACGTATGAATTTTCTCATTAAAACATACTGATATCTTAAAACCGTAGGTCCCTGGCACATCTGTCACCAAGTATTGTAGTCGACAAATGTCGACAAAATGTGTAACCCCCCCCCAGACACACACACACACACACACACACACACAGTGTCTCACACTTGCAATTGCAACATTTCAATAGGAAGAAATTCACAAGTTGATGTACAGTTGTTTTGCTAATGAGTTCTACAACAACGGACATGACGCAGACTACCACAGACATCACAGATTTCGACCAAATGATCAATTATAGAAATGAGGATGATAAACGACAAAAGATCAACAGGCAGGTGAAAAATCTGTGGATAATACAGGATGAGACCTGAAGGGAGAGTAACTGCTAAATCGATAGCAAAGGAATCTATCAGATTCTGTTTCAATTTACAAATATGCATATTTCCCTACTAGTAAACAAAGTTAGCCGGTGTGACAGCCTAACTGGTCGCTCCACTATCCTGTCTCCATACAATATGCGTGCGTGTGATTGTTGTTTACTGTGCGTGTGATTGTTGTTTACTTCCTGCAGCAGCTGTTGTGCACTTCTGTCCGCATATTCAACAACTCCACAATGAAACACTGAAGTCTCCGGCGGATGAAAACTACCCTTCTTTGCTTTTTTACCATCTTTTAATCTCCACTGTGCCTGTCCAACAAATAAATAAACTTAGGCTGTCACACCAGGGCTAGAGTCAGACACTCACGCCTCGCGCCACTTGGCGCTAATGGAACTAGGTTCCATTGCCGTTGCCACCCAGTGACGCGGTTTGTTTACCAAAATACTGCTCGGCTGATCCCTCGTATAGCACTTGTCTTAGTGACAAGCAAGACAACAGTAAACGGACAGGTTTTGGCATTGAGTTTGGCGTTAAGAGAGCGAGCTCCGACCCCCAGTAAAACAGCAGGAGTAACGTTAACTCTAGCCCCATAACATGACGCCACTGTACTTACTGTAGCCTACAGCAGTCAGTAAGTACAGTAAGTGGCGTCACGTTAACTCCAGAGTGTCCCTACTTAAGCTTAAGCTTAGTTTTCATTACATGTAGCAGCATTTAAATACAGTACTGCGAAACGCTCATCCCATAATACAAATGTTCGCATCGCATCCCATAATAGTATGATGATACTTGGGATGCCATTGCGAACATAGATGCGAACAGGTTAGCTAAAAGTTTAGCGTCACCAGCGAGGGGCCCCACCGTTGCGGTCGAGGTACATTTCGAAATCCCTCCAGGCCTGAAAATCTTTCTAGGGGAAACACTGCAGGAGGCGAGACATAACGCTGCAACGAACGCGGCTTTCACAGTCTGTGTTAAAGGGGCTATAGATTGAGACAGCTTTCCTGATTTCCCCTCCCCTGATCAGGTAACATAATGACTTTGGAAAAACAGTTAGCAAGCACGACTCCCATAAAGATATATAAAAAGTATACGGGTGCCTGGGTCGGAGGATACTAGTAGGTGACAGATGTCCCGGCACACGCGGTTTAAGAAAAAATATCTTATTTATTGTGGGCAAGCAAGGTGATGAACGTTTCGCCTAGAAGCCTTCTAGGCGAAACGTTCATCACCTTGCTTGTATAATAAGATATTTTTTCTTAAACCGTGTGTGCCGGGACATCTGTCACATAATGACTTTCCCACACTGAGAGGCTATGTTCAAGTGAGTGGATGTACCCGATGGAAGTCAGCAAAGGAGCTGTGGTGGTCATTGCTGAGGTGTCATATATCCTATGGAAAAAGAAAAGAAAATGCACATTCAATTTAGAGATGTAATTCCAAAACAAGTAGTGCAGTGCAAGTGCTTTAAGCTGTGTCAGCCCCACCTAATCGTGTTGTCCATACAGGAGCTGAGCACTCTGTTCCCTGTACTAGGGGAGAAATAAGCACTGGTTATGCTTAAAGAGTGGCCGTGCAGCTGGCAGACCGCCTGGCTCTCGGTCTTCTTCAGACAGCGGCTATCGTAAATACTCACAAGCCTGCAGAGAAGAAGGAAAATTAGTTTGGACTATTTATAGACTGGACAGACTACAGCTGAACTGACTACAAGCAGGCAATCCAATTTAACAACTTTAGAAAACAAATGATCAAAGTGATTACTGCTCTGGAGAAAATATAAATTAATCAAAGATATGAGTCATACCTGCTCTCGGCCACTGCAAAGTACTGCTTGTTTAGTGGATGGACGCTAACACAGTGAAGGCTCTTGGGGTTGAGGGTGTAGAGGGTGTGGAGGGACTCATGGGAGTTGCTGCAGAGAAATTAAAAACATTAAGAGATTAGAAGCAGCTTTGTACCAGTCTGGAAAACATTATGCATGTTTCTGACAATGTTGTTTATGATTAATAAAAAAAGAGAGCAGGCGGTTAGCACTCTTCATGCTTACTGACATTCAACATGATGAAGAGAGATGGTAAAGAATAGAGAAGTGCTGCATTTTTTAAATCATTAATACAACAGTTGAAGAAGATGGCAGTATGTTACCCTGGGGTGCGCCTATCCACAATGGCAACATCTCCACCAAATTGCCCGACAACTAGTGTCATACAGTCATGTGACAGGAAGTCAAAGGTTTTCAGGCCATCTTCAATAGAATACACCTGGTAGGAAGTAGAAAATGATTCAGATCAGCTGGTGAAGTAGGAATATCTTAAAACTGGAGTGGGTTTACAATTCATGCACGATTTTACATCAACTTAATGAGGACATGGAATGTTTTTTTAAACATCTCCACTGATTTATAAGTTTGTTGCAAAGCAGTAATGAGTAAGTCCAGAATATTTCAGCAAAATTAACAGATGTTGTGCTTGAGGGCGGCTGTTCCAACTACAGATTGTTTATTTTTTCTATATGCACACATCCAGGGAGAATCGAATTGAAAACCTTAACAAGCGTTAATGACCCATGCCAGCAGGCGGGGGAGGATTTCTCAATGCAGAAAATATATAGAGAATATATAGAGAAGGTAAACACTGTCCATCTGCTTATATTACGGAGATTGTAAACTGATGCAAAGTGGGTTGAAAATCGGCAAAGCCTTCCTTTAATTACACATAGCTGCATCAAGACTTGTTTGTGTAAAAACTGTTCCTGAAATGGAACCTGTACACCTGTGATGTCAGCCCCAGCAGAATGTCCAGCAACAAGTGATGTCACAGGTGTTTAACACCCATTTAGAATCCTACCCTTTTCTCCATACTGTATTTCTGCCCTGGGGGCCTGTATCTTATTATAATATATATAGGGGGGGGGGGTTCATAATGATCATGAGCCCAAAATGTAAATTCATTACCCCCGCCCCCCCCCCCAAAAATAAAATAATAATAACACCGCGCTCTTCAAGTTAAAAGGTATTGGTTCAAACTGTACTTACTGGCTGAAATTATGATTATTATTATCATTATATATACAGTATATATATATTGTTACAGAGTGATATGTGATTGACATGTGATTGTCAGGGACCCCCTTGTTTAATTATAATATGTCAATTTACGTCTTTGCATCAGAGGATCAAACAGGAAGTGGGAGTGGCTTAGAGATTATATCCGTGGCATTTCAGGTGCGCAGGCCCCCCCCCCCCCCTCTCTGCCATGTTGGTCTGCTAGTCTGATCAGGAAGCCATGTATCGCTCCTGTTCCCCAGTGCTCTATAAAATAGGTTATACACATTCAATAGCTCCCATATTTTTATAGGAGATGTAAGAGGCTTTGATCCACGTCCCACCGTCAAAAAACGCAATTGACGAACATACTCGTCCTTGGCACTCTACGTTAGTATTTGAATTGACGAACATACTCGTCCTTGGCACTCAATGAGTTAAGAGATATCCTTGTCAGTGGATGGCTGTTAAACACTGTCTGAAATTAAAAGACTACAGTTACCTTAGCAGGGGGCAGCTTCCGCTTCACTGCTCCGCCGAGTCAGCTTTCTGAGGCACCACAGCTTCTTGCTCCTCCTCCTCCTCGCTGCCTCCGCCAGCGTTACTGCCCTCGCTGTCAGACGAGCTGGCAGGCTGCAGATGAATCTGGATAAGGAGAGATGAGTACGTATGAATTTTCTCATTAAAACATACTGATATCTTAAAACCGTAGGTCCCTGGCACATCTGTCACCAAGTATTGTAGTCGACAAATGTCGACAAAATGTGTAACCCCCCCCCAGACACACACACACACACACACACACAGTGTCTCACACTTGCAATTGCAACATTTCAATAGGAAGAAATTCACAAGTTGATGTACAGTTGTTTTGCTAATGAGTTCTACAACAACGGACATGACGCAGACTACCACAGACATCACAGATTTCGACCAAATGATCAATTATAGAAATGAGGATGATAAACGACAAAAGATCAACAGGCAGGTGAAAAATCTGTGGATAATACAGGATGAGACCTGAAGGGAGAGTAACTGCTAAATCGATAGCAAAGGAATCTATCAGATTCTGTTTCAATTTACAAATATGCATATTTCCCTACTAGTAAACAAAGTTAGCCGGTGTGACAGCCTAACTGGTCGCTCCACTATCCTGTCTCCATACAATATGCGTGCGTGTGATTGTTGTTTACTGTGCGTGTGATTGTTGTTTACTTCCTGCAGCAGCTGTTGTGCACTTCTGTCCGCATATTCAACAACTCCACAATGAAACACTGAAGTCTCCGGCGGATGAAAACTACCCTTCTTTGCTTTTTTACCATCTTTTAATCTCCACTGTGCCTGTCCAACAAATAAATAAACTTAGGCTGTCACACCAGGGCTAGAGTCAGACACTCACGCCTCGCGCCACTTGGCGCTAATGGAACTAGGTTCCATTGCCGTTGCCACCCAGTGACGCGGTTTGTTTACCAAAATACTGCTCGGCTGATCCCTCGTATAGCACTTGTCTTAGTGACAAGCAAGACAACAGTAAACGGACAGGTTTTGGCATTGAGTTTGGCGTTAAGAGAGCGAGCTCCGACCCCCAGTAAAACAGCAGGAGTAACGTTAACTCTAGCCCCATAACATGACGCCACTGTACTTACTGTAGCCTACAGCAGTCAGTAAGTACAGTAAGTGGCGTCACGTTAACTCCAGAGTGTCCCTACTTAAGCTTAAGCTTAGTTTTCATTACATGTAGCAGCATTTAAATACAGTACTGCGAAACGCTCATCCCATAATACAAATGTTCGCATCGCATCCCATAATAGTATGATGATACTTGGGATGCCATTGCGAACATAGATGCGAACAGGTTAGCTAAAAGTTTAGCGTCACCAGCGAGGGGCCCCACCGTTGCGGTCGAGGTACATTTCGAAATCCCTCCAGGCCTGAAAATCTTTCTAGGGGAAACACTGCAGGAGGCGAGACATAACGCTGCAACGAACGCGGCTTTCACAGTCTGTGTTAAAGGGGCTATAGATTGAGACAGCTTTCCTGATTTCCCCTCCCCTGATCAGGTAACATAATGACTTTGGAAAAACAGTTAGCAAGCACGACTCCCATAAAGATATATAAAAAGTATACGGGTGCCTGGGTCGGAGGATACTAGTAGGTGACAGATGTCCCGGCACACGCGGTTTAAGAAAAAATATCTTATTTATTGTGGGCAAGCAAGGTGATGAACGTTTCGCCTAGAAGCCTTCTAGGCGAAACGTTCATCACCTTGCTTGTATAATAAGATATTTTTTCTTAAACCGTGTGTGCCGGGACATCTGTCACATAATGACTTTCCCACACTGAGAGGCTATGTTCAAGTGAGTGGATGTACCCGATGGAAGTCAGCAAAGGAGCTGTGGTGGTCATTGCTGAGGTGTCATATATCCTATGGAAAAAGAAAAGAAAATGCACATTCAATTTAGAGATGTAATTCCAAAACAAGTAGTGCAGTGCAAGTGCTTTAAGCTGTGTCAGCCCCACCTAATCGTGTTGTCCATACAGGAGCTGAGCACTCTGTTCCCTGTACTAGGGGAGAAATAAGCACTGGTTATGCTTAAAGAGTGGCCGTGCAGCTGGCAGACCGCCTGGCTCTCGGTCTTCTTCAGACAGCGGCTATCGTAAATACTCACAAGCCTGCAGAGAAGAAGGAAAATTAGTTTGGACTATTTATAGACTGGACAGACTACAGCTGAACTGACTACAAGCAGGCAATCCAATTTAACAACTTTAGAAAACAAATGATCAAAGTGATTACTGCTCTGGAGAAAATATAAATTAATCAAAGATATGAGTCATACCTGCTCTCGGCCACTGCAAAGTACTGCTTGTTTAGTGGATGGACGCTAACACAGTGAAGGCTCTTGGGGTTGAGGGTGTAGAGGGTGTGGAGGGACTCATGGGAGTTGCTGCAGAGAAATTAAAAACATTAAGAGATTAGAAGCAGCTTTGTACCAGTCTGGAAAACATTATGCATGTTTCTGACAATGTTGTTTATGATTAATAAAAAAAGAGAGCAGGCGGTTAGCACTCTTCATGCTTACTGACATTCAACATGATGAAGAGAGATGGTAAAGAATAGAGAAGTGCTGCATTTTTTAAATCATTAATACAACAGTTGAAGAAGATGGCAGTATGTTACCCTGGGGTGCGCCTATCCACAATGGCAACATCTCCACCAAATTGCCCGACAACTAGTGTCATACAGTCATGTGACAGGAAGTCAAAGGTTTTCAGGCCATCTTCAATAGAATACACCTGGTAGGAAGTAGAAAATGATTCAGATCAGCTGGTGAAGTAGGAATATCTTAAAACTGGAGTGGGTTTACAATTCATGCACGATTTTACATCAACTTAATGAGGACATGGAATGTTTTTTTAAACATCTCCACTGATTTATAAGTTTGTTGCAAAGCAGTAATGAGTAAGTCCAGAATATTTCAGCAAAATTAACAGATGTTGTGCTTGAGGGCGGCTGTTCCAACTACAGATTGTTTATTTTTTCTATATGCACACATCCAGGGAGAATCGAATTGAAAACCTTAACAAGCGTTAATGACCCATGCCAGCAGGCGGGGGAGGATTTCTCAATGCAGAAAATATATAGAGAATATATAGAGAAGGTAAACACTGTCCATCTGCTTATATTACGGAGATTGTAAACTGATGCAAAGTGGGTTGAAAATCGGCAAAGCCTTCCTTTAATTACACATAGCTGCATCAAGACTTGTTTGTGTAAAAACTGTTCCTGAAATGGAACCTGTACACCTGTGATGTCAGCCCCAGCAGAATGTCCAGCAACAAGTGATGTCACAGGTGTTTAACACCCATTTAGAATCCTACCCTTTTCTCCATACTGTATTTCTGCCCTGGGGGCCTGTATCTTATTATAATATATATAGGGGGGGGGGGTTCATAATGATCATGAGCCCAAAATGTAAATTCATTACCCCCGCCCCCCCCCCCAAAAATAAAATAATAATAACACCGCGCTCTTCAAGTTAAAAGGTATTGGTTCAAACTGTACTTACTGGCTGAAATTATGATTATTATTATCATTATATATACAGTATATATATATTGTTACAGAGTGATATGTGATTGACATGTGATTGTCAGGGACCCCCTTGTTTAATTATAATATGTCAATTTACGTCTTTGCATCAGAGGATCAAACAGGAAGTGGGAGTGGCTTAGAGATTATATCCGTGGCATTTCAGGTGCGCAGGCCCCCCCCCCCCCTCTCTGCCATGTTGGTCTGCTAGTCTGATCAGGAAGCCATGTATCGCTCCTGTTCCCCAGTGCTCTATAAAATAGGTTATACACATTCAATAGCTCCCATATTTTTATAGGAGATGTAAGAGGCTTTGATCCACGTCCCACCGTCAAAAAACGCAATTGACGAACATACTCGTCCTTGGCACTCTACGTTAGTATTTGAATTGACGAACATACTCGTCCTTGGCACTCAATGAGTTAAGAGATATCCTTGTCAGTGGATGGCTGTTAAACACTGTCTGAAATTAAAAGACTACAGTTACCTTAGCAGGGGGCAGCTTCCGCTTCACTGCTCCGCCGAGTCAGCTTTCTGAGGCACCACAGCTTCTTGCTCCTCCTCCTCCTCGCTGCCTCCGCCAGCGTTACTGCCCTCGCTGTCAGACGAGCTGGCAGGCTGCAGATGAATCTGGATAAGGAGAGATGAGTACGTATGAATTTTCTCATTAAAACATACTGATATCTTAAAACCGTAGGTCCCTGGCACATCTGTCACCAAGTATTGTAGTCGACAAATGTCGACAAAATGTGTAACCCCCCCCCAGACACACACACACACACACACACACACACAGTGTCTCACACTTGCAATTGCAACATTTCAATAGGAAGAAATTCACAAGTTGATGTACAGTTGTTTTGCTAATGAGTTCTACAACAACGGACATGACGCAGACTACCACAGACATCACAGATTTCGACCAAATGATCAATTATAGAAATGAGGATGATAAACGACAAAAGATCAACAGGCAGGTGAAAAATCTGTGGATAATACAGGATGAGACCTGAAGGGAGAGTAACTGCTAAATCGATAGCAAAGGAATCTATCAGATTCTGTTTCAATTTACAAATATGCATATTTCCCTACTAGTAAACAAAGTTAGCCGGTGTGACAGCCTAACTGGTCGCTCCACTATCCTGTCTCCATACAATATGCGTGCGTGTGATTGTTGTTTACTGTGCGTGTGATTGTTGTTTACTTCCTGCAGCAGCTGTTGTGCACTTCTGTCCGCATATTCAACAACTCCACAATGAAACACTGAAGTCTCCGGCGGATGAAAACTACCCTTCTTTGCTTTTTTACCATCTTTTAATCTCCACTGTGCCTGTCCAACAAATAAATAAACTTAGGCTGTCACACCAGGGCTAGAGTCAGACACTCACGCCTCGCGCCACTTGGCGCTAATGGAACTAGGTTCCATTGCCGTTGCCACCCAGTGACGCGGTTTGTTTACCAAAATACTGCTCGGCTGATCCCTCGTATAGCACTTGTCTTAGTGACAAGCAAGACAACAGTAAACGGACAGGTTTTGGCATTGAGTTTGGCGTTAAGAGAGCGAGCTCCGACCCCCAGTAAAACAGCAGGAGTAACGTTAACTCTAGCCCCATAACATGACGCCACTGTACTTACTGTAGCCTACAGCAGTCAGTAAGTACAGTAAGTGGCGTCACGTTAACTCCAGAGTGTCCCTACTTAAGCTTAAGCTTAGTTTTCATTACATGTAGCAGCATTTAAATACAGTACTGCGAAACGCTCATCCCATAATACAAATGTTCGCATCGCATCCCATAATAGTATGATGATACTTGGGATGCCATTGCGAACATAGATGCGAACAGGTTAGCTAAAAGTTTAGCGTCACCAGCGAGGGGCCCCACCGTTGCGGTCGAGGTACATTTCGAAATCCCTCCAGGCCTGAAAATCTTTCTAGGGGAAACACTGCAGGAGGCGAGACATAACGCTGCAACGAACGCGGCTTTCACAGTCTGTGTTAAAGGGGCTATAGATTGAGACAGCTTTCCTGATTTCCCCTCCCCTGATCAGGTAACATAATGACTTTGGAAAAACAGTTAGCAAGCACGACTCCCATAAAGATATATAAAAAGTATACGGGTGCCTGGGTCGGAGGATACTAGTAGGTGACAGATGTCCCGGCACACGCGGTTTAAGAAAAAATATCTTATTTATTGTGGGCAAGCAAGGTGATGAACGTTTCGCCTAGAAGCCTTCTAGGCGAAACGTTCATCACCTTGCTTGTATAATAAGATATTTTTTCTTAAACCGTGTGTGCCGGGACATCTGTCACATAATGACTTTCCCACACTGAGAGGCTATGTTCAAGTGAGTGGATGTACCCGATGGAAG